>NC_080074.1:3408876-3571376 GCF_949987535.1 Balaenoptera acutorostrata
CACCGCTGTGCTACTTGCTGCTGGATGCAGAGGCAGAGTTTACGGAACGATGAACAAACCATCCCCCACCACACCGACGGCCTGGTCACCAGGAAGCAGTGCTGCTTTCAGCTCTGACATGCCCACACGACAGGCTGCAGCCTAGATGCTGGTACACCGCTGCCTTTCACACACATTTTAGGAAACTGACTGGGGGTCTGGGGTGAAGAAGCAGTGCACTAAAACGTTTCCCGTGTAAAATAAGAAGGAACAGGATCCCAGCCAGTGTTTCCACCCAGAACAGCTGATTTTCAGGAACCGATGACCGCCTTTCAGCCAGAGGTGGCGCGCTGCTCTGACGGCCAAGGTCCGGGCTCCAGGGCCCTGGCCAGCACCGAACCAGGAAACATGTGTGTGCCCAGCCCCCATCCCCACTCCTCCTTCTGCCCGAGCACTCAGGGCCCAGGCGGGGGACGTGCTCTGCTGGGCGCTGAGCCAGGACTGCCTGGTGGGCCAGCTCGCCTCTGGCCAGCGAGGAGGCAGGGCCGGACATCTGCAGGGATAAGCAAGGAGCGGGTTCCCACCGGGCAGCAGGAGTGACCTAGAAATATGCAATTCAGAGCCAGCCCAGCGGGTCAGACACGCCATTTTCTTCGGGGCCAATTTCATTTTTTCCCCAGATAAGTTCTCGATGATATGGACATGCAGTCTCATCTCTGTCTTCATCTGCCGGTTATCCGATCTGTTTGCTCCCTTCCCATCCGTCTGGGTCACCCATTTGCCGTCCTCACGAAAGGGCAGAAACCACTCGACAAGCGCATCGCTACAGGGGAAGAACTGTCCGACCCAGCCTCTGGCACTGGGAGTTTATCCTCTCAGCTCAACATCACCGAGTACACAGGAGGAGCAGAGTTGTTTTAAAAAGCCAGACCGGGACGTCCCTGGTGGCACAGTGGTTAAGAATCCACCTGCCAGTGCAGGGAAGACGGGTTCGAGCCCTGGTCCGGGAGCATCCCACATGCCGCGGAGCAACTAAGCCCGTGCACTACAACTACTGAGCCTGCGCTCTAGAGCCCGTGAGCCACAACTACTGAAGCCCGCGTGCCTAGAGCCTGTGCTCTGTAACAAAGAGAAGCCACCGCAGTGAGAAGCCTGTGCGCCGCAACGAAGAGTAGCCCCCGCTCACCGCAACTAGAGAAAGCCCGCGCGCAGCAACAAAGACCCAATGCAGCCATAAATAAATAAATAAATTTATATATTTTTTTAAAAAGCCAGACCCCCAGAGGGACATCTGCAGGCCCAGGCCCAAAGGGGCGGGTCCGGAGGTATCCGAGCAACGCCACACCTAACCCATCCCCGGCCGGCTTCGGATGGCTGCCCCATCGCACGCCTCTAGCAGCCGGCAGCTCCCGCGCTGCTGTATTCAGGGGTGAGAAAGGGCGTCCTCAGCCTGAATCACCCAGACTGGCGCCCGGAAACTTCCTTCCCTCCAGGCCCCTCTGTTCAGCCTCGGCAACCAGAGGGAGGCCCTCAGTCCACAGGAGATAGACGGCCACCCTCCTGCCACCTCCCTGGCCACCTTCTCCAGGAAGCCCTCCCAGGGGGGTCACAGCCGGCCACACTGGCCCACCGCGAGTTGGGGCAGGAAGGGGAGCTCCCGGGAGCAGAGGGGCTCAGGAGCAAAGGGCCCCTTTCCCAGAGGCACCCTCCCCAGGAACCACCACAGTGTGTCTGGCACCTGCGTCAGTGGCTCAGAGATGATGGATCCCTGTCCCGAGGGCTCAAGCCCCCAGGGTGTGGCCGAGGGGACCACCCTCCAGCATGTCCATCCAGAGAGGAGTCCACAGGCCTCACGTCAAGTGGAGAAGAAGAAACTGCCCGGCAACACACCACCTGCACACAGGTCAGGGACCCTCGGGCTTAGCCCAGCACCCAGGAGGCCTTGGACCCCTGACACGCCGTAAGCACTTTCCCTCTAAGCTCCATATTCCATGCCCAGTCACTTTCGGGAAGAGCCTGTGTGTGCAGCTTACGATGCTGGAGAATCTCCCTTCCCAGAGCCTGCACCCAGCAGGTGATCGATAAATGCACACTCCTGCTCAGAAACTATGGAGGGGTGTGTGTGTGTGCTCAAAAAGCAGTAACAACCGAAATGCATTTCGGGCTAAATGAAAATGGATGATGCTTTTCATTTATTTATGTGCTTCTTTAACAAATTTAGGATCCTGCCCCCAGTCCTGAGCCAGGACACATTTCAATTTCCCATTCTTCATCCTCTGCCATCTTCTCTCGGGAACATTTGTACTCTTCAATATTTAATAACCGAAGAAAGTCGCTGTGAACCTGGGCTATTTCCTCTTCTCCGAGAAGAATAACAGTCTGCTTCTGGAGAAAAAGTACTACAGGTAATTAAATGGAACTTTAACACTGACCACTTAGGCGTTTTACAGATGGGGGCAACCAGGCCCTGAATGGTGAAATGTCCACGGCTACCTGATCACTCGGGCCTGAGTCAGGAAACAGAAGCCTGGGTCCCAACTCCAGAGCAAAGCTCCCCATCACCGCAGCCCCCTGCAACCAGGGGTGGCCACCCTAGCACACAGATGCAGGTTCAGCAGCAACCAAAACACCTCTGTGGGTCCCAAGGGGGTCTACATCCTTTCTTCCACACCGTACTCCCCTGGGTACTGAGACGGAAGAGAGAGTGCAGGGAGGGACAGTCTCTCTGTGCAAACTCCAGCTCTGACCAGGTTTCCCTGCAAGGCATCCCTCCAAGCACTGAACTCCTATTAGATCCAGGGCATCGCGCCAGATCCTCAGGGTATAGAAATAAGTGTGGACCATGCACTCAAGGCGCAGACCGCCTGCTAAGAACCACCTGTAACTATGTAACAGGGATCAGGGAGCAGGCAGGTTACCCACACCCTACAGCCACAGGGCAGTTGCAGATGGAACATGGAACAGCTTTGAGAACCATTTTGGAGGGACCTCCAGGATGTGATATCGGTGTGGAGAAAGTGAAAACACACAAACATTCATCTAAGGGGGGAGGTAGGCCAAATATACATATTTGCTTCTATAAAAATTCAATGGAAGGATAGACTGTACAATTAAAAGACAACTGGTTATCTATAGGGGAAGAGAAGGAATGAGGGTTACAGGGAGAGAAACCTGATTTCTCTGGAAATACCCTGACTTTGGAACCATGGAAACAATTTTAGATAACTACAAAAGTTAATTTAATTTTTTAAAAACTAACTTTTATTGGAATATAGTTGTTTTACAATATTAATTTTTTAAAAAAACCAAACAAACTCTCTACAACATGCATATGGGGACAAAATGACATCACAGACCTCCTGGTCAGATGCACTGTGGACACAGCATCATACCTGTGACACTCTGACCTGAGTCTCATCCTGAGGAAACAACAGACAAACCCAGACCAGAGGTGGGGCTATCTGAGCACCAATGAGACGATAAACATGGCGATTAAGACTCATTAAACTATGTTTAAATCCACGATCTCATGATGACAGCAAAACCCCCCGCAAAAGCCTAACACCCTCACCCTCTGGAGGATGTTCTAAGCAGAGAACCAAGTCGTTATTCTGAAAGCCGGAAATACAAAGGACAAATTCAAGCACGTCTCCTGCCTCTCCTATATGAACTACATCTTGGGGCAACCAAATAGTTAAGTTTTCAGAAATATGTCCAGTTAATAAATGGAGAAAGAATGTCAGAAGTCGAAAATTACCATCTGCAACCTCTAATGAGATGATGGATGGAAGCCATAATGACCCAGGTCCTGATACAGGACAAAAGAAACGGCCTCAGGAAAGCACGCACCTCCACCACCACCACCACTGGGGAGGGAGTCCTCCCAAAGATCCCCCCGACCCCACCAGCGCCAAGGGACGGGGGACACGCTGGCTCATGTGTCGGGACCACGGGGATGGGCTCAGCAAGGTCCAGGGTGGAGACCCCACCCACAGACGGCCTGGTTTCCTCAATAAAGAGCAAAAACAGATGCAGGGAGAACGGGCAGAGTAAAAGACGGGAGAGGTACATCTACCAGTCACAACCTATGGACCTTGTCTGATTCCAGAGTTGCCCAAAAAATGACCAGACAACTGGGGAAATTGGAGCTTAAGTTGGGTATCTGATGATATTCAAGAAAAACTTGATTTTTTTAGTTGTAATACTGCACTCAGGACTTTTGTTTTTAAAACAGAATGAGGGACTGCCCTGGCAGTCCAGGGGTTAGAAAGAACTCTGTGCTTCCACTGCAGGGGGTGCGGGTTCGATCCCTGGTCAGGGAGCTAAGATCCCGCAAGCCGCGCAGCACGGCCAAAAAACAAAAACAAAAACCCACGATGAGCTATCTACTAAAATATTAATGGGTCAAATGACAGAATGCTGGCTGGAATTTCCTTCAAAAGACCTGGCGGAGAGGGGCTGTAGGTGGGGGCTTGGAGGAAACCAGCCTGGCCGCGAGCCGATTCTTGCTGAAACCGACGGCAGGTGCGTGAGAGGCGCGTTACACCACGTTCTCTATTTCTGATCCATCTAAAATTTCCCATAACTAAAAAAAAATGCCCATAATTATTACCTTCCCCATCTGGCCCCGGGCTGCCAAAGTGGAACTCTGCACTTTTACAACATGAGCTACCCACTGTTTTACTCTTCTGGTAAAACACGGAGGACAGACCACGAGGACCGGTCCAAGGACGCCCGCGACGCCGATCCGGAGCCAGGCGGCCTCTTTTCTTTTCCTTTTTTCAACACAGAGCAGGGTGGCCCCAGACAGGCATCCCTGTGGGTCGCAGCCGTCCGGCCCACCCGGCTGCCTGGTGGACACTCGCTCCCCGCCTGCCCCGCCTGTAACCCCTTCTCCTGGAAGCCTCACGCTGCCCCTCCCTGGCCAGGGGGGGCTCCCTGTTGGACACTCTCACAGACCCTTCCCCTTTCGTTGAGAGCCCTTGACTCTGCTGGTTCCTCGAACCCTGTGAAACCACCAATATCTTCCGCGTGACCCACCAAAGGCGCTTTCACAAGGCTCCACCCACTGCTGCCTCGAGCAGGGCCGTCCAGCTCTGCTGCCCAGCACAGCCTCCACCCAGCGGGGCCTGCTCAGCACTGGCGAGACCACCTGGGCTGCCCCGCCGTTCACACAGAGCCGCCCCGCGGGAGCTCGGCAAAGGCCGAGGCCACAGGAACCAGGGCCTAACCAGGCAGGGCCCTCACCGCCCGCAGCGCGGGAAGTCCCGCAGACCCAGCCCGGCCCCGTGTCCCCAGCCAGCTCAGCCGCAACCTCAGACTCGCAGGGAGACTGAGTCACTCCACAGCGCCGTCCTCACAACCTCGGTGCTCGGACCCTGCGGGCGAGCGCTGGCCGGCAGGGTGCAGACGGGCACACGCCCAGAGCTCGTGCGCGTACACACGTGCGTGCACACGCACGCTCGCCCAGGGAGGTACTGACCAGGAAGAGGGGCCTGGGGGGAGACGGGGCTGCAGCACCTGGTGGCTGGAAGGTGCACAGAAATATAGTGAGAGCCACGCCGCCCACTTCTGGGAGAAGAAGGCAGGCCCCCAAGGCTTCCCGCCGCGGCGCTGACACCCCGCCTTCGTTTGCAGGCAACGGGCCCCGCATGCTGCATGGGCGGCACAGCCGGGGTGGCCACGGCTGGAGCTCAGATGACACTTGTCACATAAATGAGGGAGACACTAGACGAAAGAGGGAGAGGACTCAGGTGGGGACAGAGGGCGGGTGCCTGCGGGCAAGCAAGGGCGCCAGCTGCTTGGTCCCAGGTATCAGAGGGAGACCCCAGCTGGGCACGATGCCCAAGGGGCCCTTCCTCCTGGGCCCGGGCGGCTCTCCTCGTGGCCCAGACGTGACTGGCTCTGGGCACACGGGGGCGAAGCTGCTTCTTTCTCCCTGTATTTTTTCCCTAATATCATCGCCCACACCCTGGTGTCAGCTATGAAAACACTGTGTCACATGCGGGGGCTTCAGGGCTAGTCTGCCTGGTTTAAACCCCGTACTAGTCAGAAGACTTAACCTACCAGTAGGATCACTTTTCTTAGCCCTGGTGCCTCCGTTTCCTCGTCTGCAAGGCAGGACAGAGGGGTGGTGAGAGGAGCAAAGGCAACCCATCAAATGAGATCATCTCTGGGAGGAGCCCCGCAGGCCCTTCCAGAACCATCTCTACTATCATCACTACCCAGAGGCCAACGCCCCCAGCAGGAGGGCCGACAGTTAAGCAACACAAATGCCAAATGCCAAGGTACCCATGCCCGCGGCCAACAGACAATAAAACCCCACTGTGCCCCCTCCCACACTCCCTCCTTGATGTGCAAACTACACACAACAGAAAATTTCAGATTCCTCCAAAAAGCTCTATTACATGCTGAGTTAACCATGGCCATGCACCAGATTCACTAACATAGTGAGAACTTCCAGGGGACGTCTTATTGCTTCCCCAGTGACGTTCTCGTCTATCTCAGAGTAAAGGCATCGTAACCATCCAGACAGGAGTGCTGAGCTTCGTGGAGCAGCAAAGGGAGATGCAGACTCAGGACGCAAAAGGCCGTGTGGGGACGTCCACACCTGTCCCCACTGCTAGCCTGGTGACACCTGTTGTGACCCAGCTGCACTCCTGCAGGACAGCGTCCCCTCTGCCCCTCCCTCCCCGACTGGTACTCACGTAAGAAGTGTTTTTCCAATAAGGCGATTTCCAGGTGACCTTTGATCTCATTTAAGCGATCAAACTCTGTCCGGTTAAAGTCTTGGACTCCTGCAGCCATGATGAGGGTCCCTGGACCAGCCTAGAAGGAAAACACCAAGAGCTCAGAGGAGCCTCCCGGAAGCACCCTGGGTCCACATCGACCAGTTCTCTAAGGGGTACCCCCAAGGACCCCGTGGTCTAGAAGGGCTGGTCCACAGGCCCACCGGCCTAGGAAGACACTGGCTCTGCCTTAGAACTCGCATCAGTTCACCTCGGCTTTGCCGGTCGGTGGAAGGGAAATTTCAGACAACAGGGACGTCCTCAGAGCCCCGGTGAGGCCGACTTTCAGCAATAGTAAAGGCAAAACCAGAAGCGTGACGCTAAGCCTCCTGACGGTCACAACACAACTCTCAGGCTGCAGAGGGAAGGAAACCATCGGAACCTGCCCCGGCTCGAGTGGCGACCTCCCAGGAGGAGGGTGGGCCTGGCCACAGGGCCTGTCGCCCTCTTGCCCTGGGAGGGGCAGCAACAGGACTCTGGGGAGGTGGGGCAGGGCGTGTCCACGTGCCAGGCTCTGAGGTGAGCGAACTCCAAACAGGGGCCTGTCCTTTCCCACAGAAGGCTAATTAAAGCCACCACCCGCCATCCCGCCGGGCCCAGGGCAGGCTCCTGTTTCAGGCCACCGCTGCCCGCTGGAAAGGGGTGCACGCGTCGGCACAGCCAGGCCTGCCCGGGGCGCAGCAGGGCTGTCGGCTCACACCCACCCCACTGCTGACCTGGTGAGGGCGGCACCTGAGCGCCCTGCCATGCAATGGGGGGAATCTGACTCCCCAGTTTTGGTCTCCACGACCACCCCCCGAAGGCAGGGTGCGGAAGGGGACACCCGGCATGGACAGGGCCCGTGACAGCCCCGGTGACTGCTCCAGGCACAGGTCACCTGCTCGGAGGCCACACCCCGGGAAGCAGCAGCTCACACTGGGGAACAACGGGGGCCGGTAAGACCCTCTAGCCCATGGCTGCCCTGTCCTGGCACGTGACCTCCTGGACTTTCAGCTGCTCTGGCTACCGGGGCATGAGGTCCCAGAGGGCAGGGACCAGGCCATGTTTACCTGCCCGCCCCGTGGGCCTGGCAGGGGCAGGTACGGCGAGACTGGGCGGTAGGCGAAAGGCAGGGTACGCCCCCTGCTCTGCGCGGGGAACATGGCCCAGGCTCGCCCATTTGTCCCTCCCCGGCCCATCCCCAACCTCGGCGCCCAAGGTGGTGGCCGCAGAGCGGAGGGCAGAGGCTGGCCCGGAAAGGCGGCTCTACACTGATTCGGAAGCAGAACGCTGGACTCCATTATGTCAGCAACTTCCCACCAAAGCAGGCAGGGCGTCCCCCGGTTTGCAGCCCCGTCTGAACACGTGAATGCACGTCCTCGGAAGGCTGTGGCGCGTGTTAGTCTCTAAGCTGCTGGAATTAAGTTCCTCTGGAACTTGCCCTAGAGCTGAAGAGCTCCTACAGGGGCCCCGAGGTCCAAGAGAGCCTGGGACCCTTGTGGCTTTGGCCGGACTCCGTGTCGAAGCTGCAGCAGCTCAGCTGGGCGCCCACAGGACGGCAGGGACGGTGAGGACCAGCTCTGGGGAGCCAGGCAGCTGGAGGGGGCACCGAGGCGGATGGCAGGCGCCGGGGTGGTGCCCGGAAATCCTGGGGCCCAAACCCCTCCGCAAGCCCCTTGGGTCCCTCCTGCTGACCCCTTTTCAGACTTGCCGAGAGCAACGCTAAGCTTGGGGTCGGGAGCCTGGACTCGGGACCACCAAGGCTGCAGCGCTGCCGCCACAAAGCCAGGGAGGCGGCCTGGTTGCCTCTGCCCCCCCCCCCCCCCCCCCCCGCTTCCTTAGAACCGTGTCTCTCCGCGGCGGGACCGGCTTCTGCCCCCGGCTCCTGGAGGCGTTGCCCGCTCCGCCTCCACGTGCGTGGGGTCTCTCCCTCTGCCCCAGATCTAGGGCTCTCGTCCTCTCCTCCTTGCCCCTCTCCCTACTGGCCTGTCACCAACCGGTCGGTGGACCCTGGCCTCAGACTCCTCATCTTCCTCTTCAACGGCCCTCCCCCGACCGCAGCCACACCCTGCCCTGGACATCACCCCACCTCCACCGCTGCGCCCCCCTCAAGCCCGTCTGCCCGTCCAGGACCCCCTCCCCCCTCATTCCCCTCCCCCACCATGGGACCCGGATTCTACCCTCAACCACTGGGTCCGCTCGCCTCCTTTGCCCCAGGACGCAGACGGGTTGCCCACAAAAAAGGACGTAAGGATGAAGCCTGACGCTACAGCACGATGGCCCCTGAGGACATGGTGCTGAGACAGGCCCGTCACAGGGGACAGACACCGCGGGGCTCACTCAGGACGGGGCTGGAGGAGTCGGGTCACAGACGGAAAGCAGACGGGGCCGGGGGCGGCCTGGAGGGGGAGCTGCGGAGCTGCTGTTTAATGCGGACAGAGCTTCAGTTTGGGAAGATGAAGAAGTTCCGGAGGTGGAGGGTGGGGACGGCCGCACGACAATGTGAATGTGCTTAAGGCCACCGAGCTGGGCACTTAAAAAGGGTTACAGCGGTCAATTTTATGTTATGCGCACTTTACCACAATTTAAAAAAAATAAAAAGAATGAAGCCTAAACACAGGTAAAGGTGACCAACCTCCCTCGTAGGGAAAGCCACTCTTCACCCCTTGGGTTCGCAGAACAGAAACACCTGGTGACACCCCGTGCAGGTGGGCAAGGGCATGGCACGCGGGCCCCTCGGGTGGCGGCGGAGGACACTGCACGCTCGTGGGAGGGGACGACAGACACACGACCCTGCCCGCACAGCCGGGGTGACGCAGGCCACGTGGGCACGAGGCTCATGGGAGTGACCGAGTGCCCCTCAGGGGCAGAGGTCAAGTGAAGGACGGCACATCCCAGGGTGGGATGCTGGCTTGTCCCGCCACCACGGAGAGAGAGCCCCGAGGGCGGGGGGGGAGTGAGCGCGACAGCCATTTGTACGCACGGCCCCCGTGCTCGCCCCTCCCTCAGGTCCTCCCCTCGGCCCTCGCCGGCCAGCTGGACCCACCCCGACGTGGAGGCACCCCCTTCTTAGGACAGCGCCCGCGAGCCCCGCGATGTCCCGACAGGCAGGTGCTGATGGGCTGCATTAGGAGACACATCAAGCGAGGCCCTGGCCCGCACCGGGCCCAATGGCGGGAGGACCGCCACCACCTCTGCAGGGGACACAGCAAGTGCCCAAGCAGGGCGCTCCCCTCCAGGCTCTGCAGCTCCAGCCCTGCCTGATTGGATGGCTGGCTCTTAGGAGGCAGCGCCAATCAATTATTCATTCCTGCCCGGAGCAAACGCGCCATCCCTGTTCTATTATAAAGCATTAGTAATACAAGGAGCTGGGAAGGCGAGGGCTCACGGCCACATCTGGGAGGAAAACCTAGCTCAGGTGCTTGGGGAGGAACCCACAGGCCACCACATCTGGCGTCCACTCGGGCAGGGCATCCACAGCTGGCGGGGGCTGGATGGCTCTGGGCTTCTTCCCTGACAACAGGGAGGATTCGGTCAGCTGTGCCCACAACGGGGAGCCCGGCGGTCACACCTGGCCAGGAGGGGACCACAGGAAGCACACCCCACCCTGCTGCATGCCCGCTGACAAAACACAAGCTTCCAGAAGGCAGGGCCTGCTCACGCCTGGTTCCCAGCAGAGCCGCGAGCCCCACTGAGGAAACTTGCTGTCCAAATAAAGGGCGTCCAATGACGGGCCCACAGGGGCCACTGTCCCCACGTGGGCTGATGAGGCCCAGCCTGGGCTCGGCCAGCTGCCAGGGGTCGATGACACGCACTCTGGGACGGCCAGGCAGACCAGCCAGGCACCCAGAGGCAGCTGCCCTCGGGCCAGGGGCCAGCAGCTTCCAGACAGCGCCCTGCGACCCCTCGAGTCCAACTCCCGGGCATCAGGCTGTGTGAGACGTTTGCCGGTCACCCAGAAAACCAGTGAGGAAGGAAAAGAAAACTGGCCAATGGACAAATTATGCTCGGCCCGGGGATGAGCCCCCACCAGTGAGGCTGGGGGAGGACTGGGGCGAGATGGGGAGCGGCCCCGTCTGTGTCTGAGCAGCCTGGGCAGGACGTGGTCCACCCAAGCGCACGCTCAGCGTGGCCGCCTGAGGATGGGGCCAGCCTCCCCCATCAAGCGCGGGGCCTGGTGCCCGCGGCCGCGCAGAGGGGAGGGCGCTCCGGTACTCACAGGGTCCCTCAGCTCCTCACTGTCCCGGGGCGAGGTCCGAGGTGTCTTCAGGGGTGTCTCGTCTCCGCATTCGGTGTCCGAGGCGTTTGGAGACTCTGCTAGATCAAGGAAGTCATCTCTCTTGTGACCTCTGAACCTGATTTTGTCCAGCCTCCTTAGCATGTTCAGCACTGAGCCCCTCTGCTTTACCTTAACATGACGCTCGGGGTCCCTGCAAGACAGCAAGGGGGAGGCAAGGTCACGTGGTCAGCCACTCGCTGGCCACCACCCTCCCACACACGGCTCCAGGCCCCAGCCCTGGGCTGCCACCCGGCCCTGCCCTCAGGGAGCAGCCAGTCCCGCGATTCAGGGGCCCCGGGGCCCACAGGCTCCCGTCTTGCGCCCACCAGGCCGGGGCCCTCTGTCACCCCCATCCAGCTGGGCTGGCCGCTGAGCTCGGACCCCCGTCGCCCACCCAGGCCAGCTCCCCCGAGTGGCCCATAGGGCAGAAGGAAGCCACGTCTCTCGGTGGGACCTCCCGGCACAAAGACGGGGCCAGCCTGGAGCAGCAAGGGAGCCGCCGACCCTGGGAAGAGGGGGCTGGAGAGGCGGCGGGGGGGCGGGGAGACTGCGGTGAGAAGCGGGGAGGGCCGGCGCTCCTCCTCCCAGGCTCTAACAACCGTCAAGACCCACGGCCACGTGCATGCCCAGGACAGCCCCCAGAACGCTGGGCCTCAGGGTGTCTCAGACCCCCACCGGGCCCCGTCCCCTCGCTCCACCTGGCCCCACTCCCAGGGACACGGCACAGGCGGCCCCATCGGCCTGAAACACCGTCCTGCTCGCCTGGGCACCCCAGCTCTGCTCTCAGGACCAGCTCAGCCTCACTCGCTCCGAGATATCTTCCCACACACGGCCAGTCAGGAACCCAGCGCCCGCCCACCCGCCTCCTGAGCACAGCCCCCGAGCTGCCGGCGCTGGATCCCTCCAGCCTGGAGGGAGGGCAGCAAAGGCCTGGTGTGGTGTCTCTGTGTGCTGGCATGGAGGACACGTGTAAGTTCAAATTCACGTGCACACCAGGGATGGATGTCTACAGGGGTGCCCACTCCCCACATCTCTGACCCAACCCGGCCAGGAAAGCCCAGTGGGTGGGGTGTAGTGGCCCTTCTGCACGTCCAGCCCACCTCACTCCCAAGCCCACGGCAGGGGCCATGCAGCCCAACCCCAGTCCTGGTCACACAGTCCTCGGCCCCCAACGTCTGCAAGAGGCCCTGGGTCCCTGCGGGGCAGGGACTCTGGACACACCTGGGCTCAAAGCCTGTCCCGTCACTTCCCACCTTTCTGGGCCTCAGCTTCCACCTCTGAAACGGGATTAACCCCGATCGGGCCAAAGTATCCCGAGAATTTGAGATGACGCACAAGCAGAGACACTCAGCCTGGACCCCATAAACAGCACGATGATTTCCTGCAGGGAGGGCAGGAAGTGGGGTGAGCAGGGTGGAATCCATCAACTCAGCCCGAACCGCCCCAGTCGGGACAGTTTACGGAGAACCACGAAGGCAGGGAGAAGCACTTCCTGTTTCGGACGGTGCAGGCTCAGAGCCTTTAAATCATGTTAAATCACAGCCCAGGGTGCCTGCCTGCAGCCCTGCGTACCTGCCCCACCTTCCAAGGGGCCTCCACTCCCCCGGCATCACTGCTCAAGGCAAGAAAGCTTGTGAACAGTGGCGGCCCGTGAGCCCCACGTCAGAATGAGCCAGGGCTCCGCTCTACAAGGACAACTGAGGCTGCAGCACATCGGGGGAGGGTCTGCAGGTGTTGCTGGGACAGATGCTTCTCGGGGCTCACGTGGAACACTAAGGTGGCCTGATGTGGCCTAACCCTAACCCTAACCCTGGTGCAAAAACCACAGGAAACCCACCATCCCCTGGAGTCCAGGGTAGCCCAGGAGTGGGCAAGGCCATGGGGCTAGAGAAGCCAGTGTCCCTGCTCACGTGGCGGGAAAGGGGCACATGGCCGGCCATCTGGAAAGATATCCACCTGAAGGAGCTGTGAACTCCAGACGGACTAAAAGGTTAAGTAAACTTTATAAAAAAGAAGAAGAGAAAAAAGAAGACAGAACTTAAGTCCCTAGAGAGAGGCTGACAGTCTACATTAAGAGACTGAAAAAATAAAAAGACTCAGTCAACCAGACAAAAGTAAATAGACATTTGTTTTAAAGCTGCAATGAGGGGCTTCCCTGGTGGGGCAGTGGTTAAGAATCTGCCTGCCAATGCAGGGGACACAGGTTCGAGCCCTGGTCTGCGAAGATCCCACATGCCGCAGAGCAACTAAGCCCGTGCGCCACAACTACTGAGCCCGTGCTCCCAACAAGAGAAGCCACCGCAATGAGAAGCCCGCGCACCGCAACGAAGAGTAGCCCCCGCTCACTGCAACTAGAGGAAGCCCGCGAACAGCAACGAAGACCCAATGCAGCCAAAAATAAAATAAATAAATTTATTTAAAAAAAAAAAGCTGCAATGAAACAGGGGATACATGTAGCAAGCCAGGTACATGAGAACTAATATTTTTGTTGTGAGACAACCTGAACAAATTGGTGAAAATTAGAGGACCTTGGTACACAGACCCACCAACTCCCTGAGCAAGAGGAAAGTTACCCAGTACTTGTGCAAAAGCCTCCACCTTCACCAAAAAGGAAACAAAAGCCAGCGATGTGGCAGAGGCAGCAGGAAGCGTGAACATCAACACCCTCTGAACCAGTGATTCCCGGTCTCGGGATCCGTCCCAGGGGCAAATCCAGCATGTGGAGGGCATCTCGGCAGCACCAGGGCCAGGCCGGGAGCTCTGAGTGCCACGTGGGACGCACAGACGTCCCTGGGAGTCTCAGAGGCGGTGACAAAACGTTGCTGCACCGAGGTCACCGTTACGGACAACTGGCATCTACACAGACCACAGGTGACACAGGACCCTGCTTGAGGCTTGCGGGTGGCTGTGAAACTTCTCTCCACATGTCCTTTCCAATTGCTTTTCTAACTTGAAAACTAAAAGCAAACCGGGCAGGGGAAGTGCAGCCATGTAAAACCTTCCTTCCGTTTTCAGAAGGACCTGGGGGACCCCTCCGCCCCCAGCGTCGGATGGAAGCGGGGCGGAGGGGATGGGCCTGCTTCCCTCCTTGCCGGGTCCCGTCAGGCGGTTCTCCTGTCTGGGACTCACCACCCCGCAGGCTGGGGCTGCCTTCCTTCCTGATTCAGCCCAGAAAGCAAATGACGTGGCCGCCCGGGGAAAGGGGACGAAGCGCCAAGTGTCCGCCCTGCCACCATCAGGATGCCGCTCACAACCCACGCTGCCCCGGCACCGAGCCCATGCGCCCCCCTGCCCAGCGGAGCCCCTGCCGGCAGCTGCCAGCTGCCAGCTCACCCCAACCCGGCTCCTCCTGACACCCGCTCACATCAGCCCTCGCCGAGGGCGGGGGTCCCCGAGGGCCCGCTCTGTCCCCACTGCCCTGCCCCCAGGCCCCTGGGGCTCCTGCAGAGGCGAGCAGTTCATGCCGCTGCCCAATGAGGACCAGGTGCCAGGACACCTGACCACCCCTCCCAGGCGGGTCCGGGCTGCGAGGGAAGCCCTCCCCGTCACACACCCCACCCACCCCGGGCTGAGGGGCGGCCCACCCTACCCCGGGACGACCTCATCTCAACTACACCGTCCAAGCCGGTCACCCCCAACTTCCAGATGAAGATGGAAGACCGACACGGATATTGTCCACGGACACCAAGTGTGACCCAGAGCAAAGCTCTCCCCACAAAGCCAGTGTCAGTGGACGCCGTCCCCACAAAGCTCACCTGCACCTTCCATCCAGGGGCTGCCATGTGTCCCACTCCCACCCCAGCCCCCATCCAGTCTTCCCTGGATCCAACCAGCCCCCAACTCCCTGCACACCCACCACGCACTTCCCAAAGACCCGGCCCCTCCACGTGCACCCACAGGCCCCCGGGCAGCTCCCTTCACGCCCACCCCTCAAGGTGGGGCAGCGCCTCAGAGCAGGACCTGCTGCCCCAGCTCCCCGTACCTCCACGTGGAAGTAGACGCGTTGGGAGACGCTCCCTGTGGCGACTCCAGACCCCTGCTCAGAGCCGCGACACCTGCAAGGAGCGTGCAGCCGTGGAGGCAAGCAGACAGAGGGGCAGGGCGAGGGGAGCCTCAAGGCAGCGTCCCCGTGCTGCGGGCCCTCGGGACACAGGACTGAGGCCAGCTCTGGCCCCGGGACACAAAGCACGCTGCTCTGGAAACCCGCTGAATGGCTCCTGGACACACAAAGGCCACAGTGTCTAGGGAACACTGGACTTGGAAACCACAAAGGACTTTACTTTCCCTCCCAGACCAAGATTTAGAAAAAAGTGGTTCCTGGTCCAGCACTTGCCACGTCCCAGGTCCCAGCCATTCTCCTCGCTGCACGGGGCTCGCGACCCCCGGCTGAGCTCCCTTCTGCGTTCAGACAAGCAGCTCGGCCTGGCTTCACCCCGTTATCTAGTGGCTCTTCTGCTGATCCCAGGATAAACAACATCCTTTTTCCCAAAGGAAGCAACCCTTGTCCTAAACCATATTCCTGGGGAGTCACAGATGTTGGGCGAGGACCGGGACTCTCCCCCCACCCCACCCAAGGCCAGTCCCAGCCGGCCACTCGGCCCTCTGCCAGGTCTCTGTTCTCCAAGAAGACAGCCCCAGAGGCCCACAGCCCTGCAGCCATGCCCTCAGGACCCCGACATGCACACGGCTCCAGGGCAGCCCGTGGGGCCCCGTGCTGGGCCACCCCGCCCGGGGAGCCGTCTGGGACGCCCGAGACCCACGAGGCGCGGGTGACCGCTCCCCCCGGTCATGCCAGGCTCAAGACGTTGGCGCACGCCCGATGACCCACGGGTTCCCCCAAACTCTAGGCCGGTCAGGGAACCACTGCCCCAACCCCGCATCCAGCCTCAGTTAGCGGGACCCCAAACGTTCAGACGCTCCGCTGACTCCACGCCCACCAGCCTCCCCGCGAGCTGGACTCCGGGTGGCCCACCGTCTGTGGGACATCTCATCGGTAGCTCGACTCTGCCACACTCAGCTCGGAGCTGGAGCCTCCGCGGGCCCTGCTCCTGGGTGGCACCTGTACCAGCAGCTGCTCAAGTCAAACCCCTGGAAGGAGCCCTTGATCACGTGATCGCTGCACAGCCACCTACGGCGAGCAGGGCCCCCGCCTCCCAGCCAGGCTGCTCCACCCCTGTGCTGCTCTGCCCCCGCCCCACCCTCCAGCCCGGCCGGGTCTGGTCCAGGCAGCCACACGCCTCACGGAGCCCCTTCTCCAGGTGGCGGGAAACCGGAGTCTGGAGCATCCCGCCAAGACCCCTCCCAGGGCTTCCCCCACTGGGCTCCAGCCCTGCTGACCCTCGGGGGTCCTCCGGCCACCACATTTTGTTCCTACCGCGGCGCCCAGCACTTCAGGTTCTGGGATGGCCCCGTGCCAGCTCGTCCTCCTCCAAGTGCCCCCCTCGAATTCTATCAGCCCGTCTGGTTTGGAGTCCTGCAACTTCCGGCAAGCTCCCTGGTTTAGGATCTGTGCCCCCAGCCCCACCGGTTAGCATACATGCCCGAGGGCAGGTGCTGAAGGCGCCCCGTCTGTCTCAGCAGGGCTGGCACACGCTGGCCATTCAGTGACAGAGGGGACGCTGCACAAAGGCGGGGCCCCCACGACTGGGCCCTGAGTGCCGGGAGAGCCAGGCCCGCGCCGCCCACTCTCGGAGCCGCCCAGCCACAGAGGCCTCAAAGCAAAGGGCTGTCCGTGGACTTTGCCCTCGAGCCCTCCTGGCGAAGCACGAAGTCCCTAAATCCGTGAGCACTTCCAGAGCTTAACTCCAAGGCTTCGACAGCCTGGGGCGTTTCTCCAGGAAGAGGCCTGAATTCTTCAGGGGCTTTCCGTCCTGCACAGGTCAGGCCAAGACCCGCCCTGGGCCAGGAGCTGAGTTTTCTGCATTGTAACAGGGAAGCTGCCCAGGGTCCTGCTGGCTCCGTGACCCCGCCATGGGCCAGGGCGGCGGGGGGAGCCGGTCAGGAAGCGCAGGAGAGCTGGGAGGGTCTGGTGAAGCCACCACAGCCTCCTCTGTGAGCTGGGACCATGCATGCCCTAGCGACACCCCTGGGCATAGACATACACACATTTATTATAATCTCAGTGATAAAGATGTGTTGCACATGTACAAATAGTAATAAAACACAACACTCTTTACTGTAACCTCCACACAGCCAAGTGATGCCCACAGGATGCTTTCACTAATTTGTGCCGAAATCCTCCCTCCGGTCAACCAGGACTGCAGCTGACCAACAAGCGCGGTTCCGGCCTGAATGTCGGCTGACGTCCCTGTTTACGTGAACAAGACACAACAAAGGTGGGAAAGGAAGGCAGAACCTTATTCGTTTGTCTAGGACGGGAGAGACGTCCTTGCTGAAGCAGACGATAGTATTCTAACAGGAGGAGGTTTCCTCAACCTTCCTGTGCCTTCGCAGTGAATGCGACGGACATCACACGCTTAACCTTCACCTGCGTATCAGCGTTTTCTCCATCACTTTCTGTAGTCTAGACAAGCAACAAAATGAGAAGTGAAGCCCTGATGTGCAGTATCTACCCGTTTCCATGGTGTAACCACTCCCATCGTGGCCATTTTCAAGCCACCAAAGTGATGTCCGGCAGTGAATGAGCACGTGGGTGGGAAGAGCTGCCCAGGGCCACCGGCCACAGGATTTCCACCAGGCCCAAGAAATGCCAGTCACCTCAGGATCATAACCCAGTCATAAAACGTAGTGAAATAGTTCAGAAACGGGCACCTTCGAGCATTTAATATTGATACCTTTGCTTTCAATATAATTTATCTAACTTTATACACTCTCATTTTATGAGTGGCCAGCTCACAAAGTTCCTGAAAACTTCACAACCGGCTCTTGCAGGCCCTCGTGAGCAGCTCCAACGCACCACTGCCCCATCCCTCCGTCCCAGGCTGTCTTGGCCACACAGGGAGCAGGGCTCAGGAAACACCAGTGCCCCCGCCTGCCCTCCTCCTTCCCTGGCACAGCTCGGGGGCACAGGTCAAAGTGAAAGTCCCTGAGAGGCCCGAAGGGGTCAAAGACAGCCCTGGGAAGCAGGACCCAGACCACCACGCTCAGGCAGGCCAGGGGGACTGGGTCGGGGAGTGCACAAAAGAACGTGCTGGACCCGAGCCTCTAGGTGGGGCCCCACGAGCCCGGGGCCAGCAGCAGGGAGCTCAGGCGGGCACACTGTCCTCATGTCCTGCTCACTGCCATCCCAGCCCCCCTTGGGTCCCCATACGAGACGCCAGGTCTCCCCGGCCTTGGGGACACTGCCCAGGCCATTCCCTGCCACCGGGTGACACCCCATTCTTCTACCTCTAGTTCGGCATCCCCTTCCCGTCCAGCCAGGCTGCTCCCACCCTCAGCGACGTCACCCCTGCTCGGGCCCCAGGTCGCCATCACCTTGGCCGGGGGGCTGGAGGGTAGGGCACCGTCACCTGTCAGGTCGGTTCCAATTGCCCTAAGTACTGTTGTGTTCACAGACACCGCTGGGAGCAAGCGGGCTCTGCTGGGCTCCGGACACGAGCTAAGTCACCTGATGGTCTCGAGGCCGTGAGCCACCGCGGCCAGGACCCCGCTGCCTCTGCTGCTGACCCTGCAGGTGACACATGACCTCCACGCCCTGGCTTCCTTGGCCACACAGAGGTTAACGGTAGTCCCTGCTCAGAGGGCAGCCAGAGGATGACGTGAAGCGCGTGGGGAAGGACTCAGGGGCCGCCCAGCGGGCAGCAGTAACCATGGGGAAAACTCAGACGCCTCTTTCCAAAAAACCACTGAACAAGCGTCACTACCCTGCATTACTCTCCATCTCCACGGGAACCCCTGGCACTTTACTTTTGGGGGTGCTGTGGAAGGGAGGGTAAGAGGCTCTGGGACATCCCAAGACCGCCCCCCGCCCCTGGTCATTACCAGCTTCCGAGGAGGGAGGGACCCAAACCTGGGGTCTGTGGGGCCTGCAGACAGTGGGCAACACAGAGAGTTCAGACTAGAGGCCCCGGGAAGCCAGAGGCCGCTTCAGAGAGGACGCAGCGTCCTCCGCCAGCCCTCAGGCACCAAGGCTCAGCTGCGCTCCCAGCTCTGCGTGATCCATGCCCTCTGACCCCAGCCCTGGACCAGCCCCAGAGGGTCAAGAGTGAGGTCTGCAGAGGCTGGTCATGCCCAGCCCTCCCTAAGCCTCAGCCCCCTGGCTTTAAGGTGGCAGTAAGAAAGAGTGGCACCTGACACAGGCGTGGGCTGTGCCTACCTGAGGACACACCCTTGGGCACTCGGGCTTCAGTCCAGGCTCACAAGAGCACGGACCCTGGAGAAAAGCCCCAGGCGAGGGCTTGCGGCCCGTGCTGTGGCGGGAGCGTGGGCCCTCCACGGGGCGAGGACCATCCTCAGCACCGAGCTTCCACCCCACAGGCCTCCTGCGCGCCCAGAGCCTGCAGGGCCCCAAATCTCAGGCAAGAACGACAAGCCCCTCTCCCCACCCCAGGTGTCATGCGTCCTGGTCACAACACCGAGAGGGAAGAGCTGCTGTTACACCCACTGACAGATGGGGAAACTGAGGCTCGGGGTAAGAGCCTCATCAGGAACATGAGCCAACCTCGCTGCACTCAAGCCTGCACTTGCCCCAGGCACCCACCCTCCCCAGCACATGCCTCTGTTAATGCATCCATCACGCTGTGTGAGAGCCCACAGGCCCCCCTGCCTACAGACCGAGTGGGGAGCCCGGCGGACTGGCCGCACAGCCATTCATCTAAACAAAACAAAGCTAGCAGGAAAACCTAGAGTTTAGGTTTGTATGAACCTGTGTTGTATAAACAAGCAACATAAACTAAACAGTAGGAAACGCACACAAGAACTCATTTCTGGTGGAAGCGTTTTTTTTTTTCCAAGTCTCTCCATCACTCCTAGCATCCAGGACTGGGGAAGATCCAGCCAATGAGACAGCTGGGAGGAAACACCTTCCGGATTCCCAGTATTCGTCACGACTTCCTGCCAGCGCCCTGGCCCAGCTCCTGAAAGCAGAGATAGGCTCTGGCCCACAGCTGTCTGCAAACAAGCTCTTCTCCAAATGCACTGCAGCCCCCGACTGAACGCGCAGGCTCGGCGAACCCCCTCTGCAAAGGGCCCTGGCGGTAATGTCTTAGGTGTGGCGGCCACACAGCCTGTCACAAGTTCTCACTCTGCTGCAGCGTGAAACAGGTGTGGCTCTGGGCCAAGAAGAATAGTTACCAAAGCAGGGAGCAGTGGGCGGGCCACTGTTGACGTGGGCCACGGCTGGCTGTCCCTTGTCTCAAGGCGATAAATGCCCAGCAGAACAAGGACTCTCAACTGGGTCCCAGTACTTACTGGCCCCCGAACAGGGAACTGGGCCCTCACTCAGCACTGGGGTCCCACTCCCAGTGGCCTTGCCACTCTCACACTCGGGTGTGGGCCTCGTCATCGTCAAACCTTCTTTAGGAAAGGGCTGAGGGCAAGGCGCCGCCTGTGCCGAGGGGCCAGGAGGATCTCAGGGAGGGAACCCAACACGCTGAGAGCCACTCTCCTCTGTCCCACCTGGGCCATGTGCCAGGGCCTTCCCCCGCCCCATCCTGTATCCCACCCGAGGCAGAGGGGCCAGCCTCCAGCTCTGACTAGCCCACCACCGGAGGCCACCATCCACACTCAGGTCTCAGGCAGGGCCCCCTGCTCTGCGGTGTGACACGCAGCACAGTGAAAAAGACCTCAGGAAACGAGGAGCCGGCCCCTCCCCACCCCTCCCGCCTGCAGCCCTCCGACCCACACTTCAGTACCATGCACGGCCCCTCCCCCCGAGGGCTCCCCAACTGCCCCACACCGCCCCCCGTCCCCAGATCACTCTGCTCAAGGGCAGGGATCCCGGCCAGCCCCCACCTCAGCGTCCGGGCCCCGCACGCGGCGTGGCAGAGAATCAGTGGGTGAGGGAGGCACACTTTAAAGGACGTCCTGGTCCCTGGGTAAACCCAGCACCAAAGTCAGCCCACGGGGCCTTACACGGCCCCCGGGGGAAAAGGGCCTCGGGGGCACCTCCAAACCACTGGCCTGCGGCAACTTCTTCCTTTTTGGAAACTTGGCCCAGCTGAGGCCGAGGGCTCCCTCCCAGGGCCCCGCTGCTGGACTCACCCGCAGACCAAGCCCCGGGATATGCACGGGCCCGCGGGGGGCTGTCAAGCACATCCGCCACAAAAGGCTTTCTGTGTTTAAAACACCACCCAGCGCAGAGAAGGTGGAACCCACATTTCCTGCTGAGCTGGCCAAGAAAGGAACACCGCCCCAGGCAGGGCCTGACAGCAGAGGTGCCTGGCTGGCATCCTCACCTTACGCCTCTGCCGTGAAACTCACATCCAGTGACGAAGAAGAAACATTTAAAAATAAACAGACAGACAGACAGACAAACCCTGAGTCCTTCTCGCACGTGCCGCCCAGGTAACCGCCCACCGTGGTCGGCAGTTCCGCCTCACACAGATCTCCCGGCTGGGCTGACGCAAGCTGGCAGGTGGGCTGTGCTGGCACGAGACAGGCTGGGTCTAAGCGCTCCACAGGCACGTCACGTAGGGGGCGGGGGTCTGCCCCGCGCGGCTCCCCATCCGGCGGGGGTTAGGAACAGAGCGGTGAGCGGGCAGAGGAAGTCTCCCGGGCTGGAGCAGAGGCATCCAGCAGTAACAGTGAGGACAGATCTGCTTGAGCATTTAATGAGCACCTACTATGCACCAGCTGCGGTCGGCACCAGGATGCAGAGGAGGCTGCTCTCGGGAGGTGATGGCTAGTCCTCGGGCTGACTGCACCAAGGAGGCCACCATGCGCTGCAGAGGAAGGCGCCCTGGACGGAGCGCCTACACCAGAACACGCCAGAAGGAAACGGTGGGGACGGGCGGGGGCAGACAAGGCGCTCGGGTTCATCTGGGGTCATGGCATGGGACAGCAGGGGAGAGACGGTGGCCTGATTGGGCCGGCAGGTGTGGACCAATGCAGGGCGCGGATGCACCAGTGGGAGGGGCGAGGGCAGGGATCGTCCAGGATGACCCACCCCACTCTTTACGAACAGCCACGCTTTGTGGAGAACAGGCACCTGCTTGATGCTCCCAGGCCTCACGTCGTTTAATCCTCCCACATGAGCCTCCGGGACCCCGGCCCCTCCACGCCTTGTCTCTGGGCCTGGCACGTACTAAGAACTTAATAAACATGAGCCCACACCAGCCTCCGGGACCCCGGCCCCTCCACGCCTTGTCTCTGGGCCTGGCACGTACTAAGAACTTAATAAACATGAGCTGCTACTACTATGGGGCCTCCCCTTTTTAATGAAAAGAGGAAAGTGAGGTTCAGAGAGGGAGGTCACAGCTCCTAGAGGTGGAGGATGGAGCCCAGGGTCTCATCCCTCCCGCCCGCCCGCCGGGACCTGCTCGCGGACCAGGGAGCCAGGCTCTCGGAGGTCCGGCCGGGTCAGCAGCAGAGCTGGGGTTCACCGTATCCTCAGCAAACACTCCGGCCTGATTTTCAGCACGCACGACCAGAAGCATAAACCACAGCCATGGCGACTACAGAAAACAGCACAGCAGTTCCTCAAAAAATTAAAAACAGGACTACCGTATGATCCAGCAATTCCACGTCTGGGTATTCCAAAAGAACTGAAAGCAGGGACTCAAACAGATACCGGTACACCCAGGTTCACAGCAGCACAACAGCCAAAACAAGGAAGTAACCCAAGTGTCCATCAACCAGTGAATGGATAAACAAAGTGTGGTCTCTACATAAGGGGGGATATTATTCAGCCTTAAAAAGGAAGGAAGAATTGACACGTGCTACAACCTTGAGGACATTAAGCTCAGGGAAATAAGCAGGTCACAAAAAGACAAATACTATATGATCCACTTACATGAGGCACCTAGGAGGCAAATCCACAGGGACAGAAAGTAGGATGGTGGGGGCCAGGGGCTGGGGGACGGGGATGGGGAGTGAGTGTTTCATGGGGAGAGAGTTTCAGTTTGGGAAGATGAGGAAGTTCCGAAGATGGGTGTACATTAATCGTGCACTGAGTACAATGTGAATGTACTTAATGCCACTGAACGGCACATTTCAAAAACGGTGTAAATCTTATGTATATTTCACCAAATATTTATTGGTATAGTATTATTTACACGTATTATGTTATGTGTATTTTCCATATTTACGTATAAAGAGAGAGGAAAGGAGGGGAGAATGGTCACACAAAACCCTAAAATAATCTATAAACTTAATGTGATTCCCCTTAAAAGAATAACAAAAAGGTTTTAGAGGAAGCAAGACAAGCTCAGTCTACGGCTTATAAGGAAAAACCAGCCAAATAGCTGGGACAATTCTGAAAAGCAAGAGTGATGAGGGGAGACTGGCCCTGCCACATAATAAAACACGATGCAGCTACGGTCAGAAGTTAAAAGTGCGATGATAGCACGTGAATACACGGCAGAGCCGTGGAACGAACGAGAATGTACAGAAACAGACCCAGACCTAACTGGGATCAAAGGGGCCTCCTCAGAGGGGAGACACACATTATTCAACAAATGATGCTGGGACATCCCGAGCTTTGTGGGAAAAGATAATGCTGAAACCATACCTCACACCCTCCCGAAATAAATTCAAAATGGACCAAAGCCTTGAGTGTAAAATAAGGAAAGCAGGGAAGGAGCCAGGGGGGCCATGGTGGGGGGACTCAGAACCTGGGGGCCAGGCAGGGCCTTTCCAAAGCAAGACGTGACACATGATAAAGGAGACGACAGATTACACAAAAACACATTTCTGCAAGGCGAAAGCCTCCATAAACAGTCAAAGATAAATGGTAACCCTGGAAAACGTATTTGCAGTACATATTACGAAGCATTAATTTGTCTAATGTTGAAAAACAGCCCAGGAGAAAAATGGGCAAGAGATACAGACAGTTTATAGCAAAGGAAAACAAACAGTTCTTAAATACATGAAACGGCAATCAACCTTCACTTACAAAGAGAAAAATACAAATTAAAATTACATCAGGAAACCCTTTTCCTAACAGACTGGCAGAGACGCAGCATGCGGCTGTCAGGACAGGCAAACGGGGTCCCCCCGCTTAGGAGTGGAGCAGAGGGCAATTTTGCAAAATCCAGTAAAACCACACTTCCGTTTCCAGGAATGTCTCCTACTCACACTTGCTAAAGTTTCATTCCAGTGTGTGCGCCTGCCACCTGCCAGGAGCAGGGCCCTTGCCGGTGGTGCTGCCCCTGTGTCCTGGGGAGAAGGGGGTGGGGAGAATCAGGCAGGACGGGGACCCGGCGCAGGCTGCAACCCCTTCTGAACAAACTCCTGAATGTGTGGACTAGGCCACATAAACGAAGTTCAAAATTAAAATTTTAAGATAAAAGAAATAAGGAGGGTTCAAATAAAACAGAAAAAAAAAAAACAACTTTAAAAAAGGCTCTCACTCTCCACCGCAGGGACATGTCTCCTAGTTCTCAGAGTGTGGTCCAGGAGCCCTGGGGGTCCCCAAGACCCTCTCAGGGGGCCCAGGAGGTCAGATCTACTTAACAGCAATCCTCAGACATCGTCTGCTTTCCACACTTGCCCCCTTGAGGCCCCACCGGCTATGGGGGTGATGGCGGGGGCCCCGAGAACCCAGCTGTCTTTAATTAACCAGACCCCGCCAAGGCCTGCAAAACCACCAGTGCCCCCCTTCACCACTAATTTCCCCTTTTGGGGGAAAATAGTGATTTTTTTAAACACAAAAATATGCTATTTATGTTAACATGTAATGGGTTTACAGTTGGCAGTTTTCGATAAATAAATATTTGTAAATTCCTTAGTTTTAATTTCTCACACAGGAAAGAGCAATGGATACATACCACATAAACAGGCTTTCTGATGACTTCGCTAACTCACGATCAAAGGGGTTGCGAGACCAGAATCTGAGAAGCCCTGGCCTGTTCCAGTGCTGCGGGGAAGAGATGCGGGGATGGGCTCGGACACGGTGCCCTGAGGGTGCCCCCGTCAGCCCCCTGCTCCCCATGACCCCAGCCCTGGCCTTGGGCAGCTGCAGTGGGGCCCCGGCAGGGGCCTGTGTCCACGGGCACAACCCCAGACCCTGGGTGAGGGGAGAGGCAGACAGCCGGCCACGGGCGTGCGGCAGCCTGTAGGCCTGGCACCTACACCCAGCCGCGGTCCCCAGTGTGCCGTGCAGAGCAGCCCAGGGCTCTCACGCGCACCACGCCCCGGCCTGGCCGCCTCAGTGGAGGTGGAGGGCCGTGGACGGGAGGCCCAGCCCCAGCAGAGGGCATGGCCGACGGGGGTGTGAGGGCCCGAGCCATGCCGCCCCTGGGGGAGACCCTCACAGTGACCTGACCTCCTGCCGCTAGGAGAATGGGAGGAGACTGCCAGCACTCAGGTGACACCTGTGGGAAGGGTTACAAGCCGGTGGCAGCGTTCTCGAGATCACGGGCACTGCCGGCCTTGAGAAATCAAGGCGTAAAATAGTCCATTTCCAAAACAGATGCTCTGGAAAGAATAATTTTGTGGCCAAAGGGCTCCTCTCTCCGCAGGACCCTGTGACAAATCGTTCTGTAAACAGCAAGCTGTGCTGGTGCCTTAAAGTTAAGATGAGATTTGCAATCATCCACCTTACTGGCTATTCCATGGGGAGAAAGCACCACTGGTAGCAAGATGCACCGGGGATTCTCCTAAATCAGTCTCAAGAGGAAGTCCCCATGTGGGGAGAGCCTTCGGACAGTCACTTTTCTACAAAGGTAATTAAAGCAAAGCGTGCACTTGCTTCGGGAGAACAATCGTGGCAGAATCCATCAGCCTGTGTGGCTACAATGCTTTAGGCGGCTGATCTGTGGAAACCTTTTAGTCCCCATCTTCCAGAGAACTGAGCGAATACGTTAAGTGCAGGTTACAGCACTAGGTGACGTTAACTCTTAAAAAGAATGAATAACCCCAAGCACAACCATGAAGATAATGGCTCACGGTGTGAAAAGCCAATGGCCGTCTGCGTCTTACATAATTAATGATGCAACTACCAACGCACACAGGCACCGAAACAGCCAGCCCCAGCCCCACCTGCTGCCGCAGGTCCCGACAATCCACTCCCTGTGTGCTAGGGACCCGCTCCGTCTCGGGAAGTCCGCACCAGACCCCACACCTCAGCTGGTCCCATCCCCACGCTGCCTGTCACAGTCCCCGGGACCCTCTTCCTGCCCAACACGCCCACCACCCCCGGGGGCTGCAGAGCACTGGGCCGCCGGCGCCCCCCGCCCCCCAGCTCACAGCAGACCCTCCCCACCGGCCTTCAGGTGAGAGCAGTCTCACCTTCCCGGGACACACCTCCCTGGGCTCAGGGCTCTGGCCCATTTACTCCACTCCAGGCCTGGAATAGCCCGCACAGTTGATAAGGACACGGGCCCACACAAAGCCTGCTCAGTCCTCACCTCCTATGCTGGCCAGGGAGAGGGAGGGGGAGGGGGAGGGGGGAGAGGGGGAGGGAGGGGTGGGGAGGGAGGGGAGGGGGAGGGGGAGGGGGGAGAGGGGAGGGGAGGGGGAGGGGGAGAGGGGGGAGGGGAGGGGGAGAGGGGGAGAGGGGAGGGGAGGGGGAGGGGGAGAGGGGGGAGGGGAAGGGGAGAGGGGAGGGGGAGAGGGGAGGGGAGGGGGAGAGGGGAGGGGAGGGGAGGGGGAGAGGGGAGGGGAGGGGAGGGGGAGAGGGGAGGGGAGGGGAGGAGAGAGGGGAGAGAGGAGGGCAACTCCTGTTTCTGACATCAGGTATTCCTGCCCCTCAGAGGAGCTCAGCGCTGTGCTGCTCCCCCCCCATCGGACCACAGGGTCTCCCCAGCCACCCCCTCCCACCCTACAGTTGAGGGTGTGGCCTTCTGAACAGGCTCCTCCCCCCAGGCTGTCCCCCTGCAGCTCAGCTAACCAGAACCCCACCATCTGGCCCCCCCACTGAGCAGCCTGAATCCAGCCTCAGCAAAGCATAGCAAATCAGACCCAAACCAGCATTTCATCTTAAGAAGGGCGCGGGTTGGGGGGAGGGGAGAAGGTTTCCCTGGTGGCGCAGTGGTTAAGAATCCACCTGCCAATGCAGGGGACACGGGTTCGAGCCCTGGTCCGGGAAGATCCCACATGCCGTGGGGCAACTAAGCCCGTGCGCCACAACTACTGAGCCTGCGCTCTAGAGCCCCCGAGCCACAACTACTGAGCCTGCGTGCCACAACTACTGAGCCCACGCACCTAGAGCCTGTGCTCCACAAGAGAAGCCACCGCAATGAGAAGTCCGCGTACCGCAAAGAAGAGTAGCTCCCGCTCACCGCAACTAGAGAAAGCCCGCACACAGCAACGAAGACCCAATGCAGCCAAAAATAAATAAATTAAATAAATAAATTTAAAAAAAAAAAGAAGTAGGGGAGGGACACTTACAGGGTCTCCTGTCAGGATGCACTGCAGACAAGGTTCTATTCCTTGTCTGATTAGAATCGTCAGGCAACAAAAACCGATGAGCAAGATAAAGACCCCCCCCCACACACCCACATCCCTGGTCTCCACTTAACAGAGCAGAAGAGAACCAAGCATCTCGCTAGAATTTTCATCAAAGTCTGACCATAACAACACTGTCACTGCCAAACCCTTAATGAACTTAAAAACCATAACTCATCAGAACATACCACGTTCCACTGCATCCGAAAAACAAGCTGTGAAAGCAGATAAAATGGATAAAAACTTACATTTCATATAAACTTGCCCCCAGAACAATAACCTGCAAATAAAGCTGTACTTGTTTTCATCCTCATTAAAACCCTGCCAGGAACCACCTGAAACCCCGAGAGCTCACTCAGCGGGGTTCCTCCAGATGGAAGAGCCCAGCTCAGCGCGTCACCCCACTCCCACACGCGGTGGAGGCTCCAGATCACTTCTCTTTGGGAAAACCCAACATCCCACGGAAACAAACCCTCACAGAGCTTTGCCTGCGCAGGTCTCCTGCCAGGATCAGCACGCCAAGAGCATCAAAGGAACCCTCTCCTGCTGGAGCCCCTCCTGGTCCGCAGCCAAGGGGCCCCAGGGTCTGGCCCTGGATTCCCAGGGGAGGGCAGGACCCTTTGAAAGCAGGCGTGCAGACCTGGCGTAACCAGACAAACAGGTTGGCAACACGGAGAAGGGTGGTTTCCAGTCCCACCCCGGGGTGGTAGCTGAGCCGAACCTGCAGCATCAGGAGGCCTCAGTGACAGTGGAAAAGGCCCGGAGATGACAAAGCAATGCCGCCTCTGGGGCCTAACCTCCCAATTCCAAAAGGGAACAAAATCCCATCAACTGGTTCAGCCGAGAAGTGAGGAAGAACCCGGAAGCCCCTGCCAAGCACACACCCCCCACGGCCCCAGAAGGCCCGGCTGCACCCCCAAAGGAGAGGGGTGAGGCTCCCTCAGTTACCACACACGTGCTGTGGCAGGTGGCCCACGACCCTGCAGGAAAGGCCGCCCTGACGTCCGTCACCCCACCACACTCACACCTGTGCAAGCTGGCAGCTCTGGCCTCATCACCGCGATGTAACAGGTAAGACTCCAAGCCTGTGTCTCTTCCTGGGGAGCTGGGCCAGGCACCTGGCGGCCTCCTGGCCAGGCCAGGGAGAAGCAGCAGAGGGGAAACTGCAGCTACCTGGCCCCCGACCTCCCCTCAGAGCGCTGGATCTGCGCACAGAGGATCCCCACCAACTCCACAAAGAGCCTTTCCCTCAAGGCCATCCACCTGGGACACCGGCTCAGCCCACAGGGCACGGGAGTGGCCGCCAGGCGGGCTCATCCTTCCCCACTGTGAGGCCCCTAGGCTATCCACTCCTCCCCCCCTGCCATGAGCTCGAAAAGGGGGCACAGGATTTAATGGCTGCTGGCTGTGGACAAGTGGCCCCTCACCCCTCACCCCCGTCGGGCAGGGCGGCACCTGCCTGGGCAGTGCAGGCTGGGGGTTCTCTGTGCACAGGGGCAGGGGACCCCCGATGGCACAGGGGACAGTCAGCCAGAAGAGCTGCTCCCCTGGCGGCTGCCTGGGTGGCTCTGGCTGGGGGTGGACACAGGGAGGGGGCGGGGTGCGGAGGCGGGAAGAGGGGCCTCCACGGCTGTGCCAGGGGCTGAGCCTCCTGACGGGAGCTGGTTTTCCTCTCAGGTCCCCCACTCTGGGACCCCGGCGCTTCCACCAGACCCGGATCGTCCCGGGCATCACCACCTCCCTTCCCAGAAAGGCAGGCAGCGCCGACCGGCCCCGCCACAAGATGAGCATCCGTGGTGGGACACCCTTCACTAAAGGCAGATCCACAGCCCAGGACACTGGAGTCAGAAGAGACACCCCCCCCAAAGCAACCACATGAAAGCCCTGTCCCAGTGGCCGGTCCCCCAGATCACCGCTCACGCTGTCCTGGAACCCTCTCTGCCCCGTCCCGCACCTTCCCTGACACTTGCAAACTGGCCCTCTGCACCTGCCGCCTCAGTCCCCAGGTGCGGGCAGCACACCTGCGCACGCATCTCTGGGCTGAAGGGTACATCCCTCTGCGCTTGCTCTGCGGGCCCCACCGGGCGGGGGCGAGGACGCGCTTCCCTGGAAGCTTTGCCTCTTGACGGCCCCCCAGGCCCCCGTGACACCCCAACGCGGCCAGGTGTGCACGGCCCCCAACCTTCCCCTCCTCTCCCAGGACCAGGGCAGCCCCAGCCTCGACCACCAGCCCTGACCTCCTCCCCGGGCCATTTCTACACCTGAAACCTCTGGAAACACCTGCCCTCCCTGGGCTGATCCCCAGAGGTTCCTCACCACCCCCAGGGAGGCTCTACCTCCGAGAGGCCAGGAGCCTTCCCACTCACCGCCCCCCCACTCTCCTCTGGCTGCTTCTGGCCTCTCCCCTACGCCCCACACATGCCTGAACACACCTGGTCCCTCGTGCGCTTCCGTACCTGCTCTGGCCTACAATGTTCTTTATCATCATCCCACCTGCTCTGCCCAGACCATGTCCACCAGTCCTTCAAGATTCAATCAGAAGGAGAGGGGCCGGGAGCAGGACCCTCCAGGGACCAGTCAGACCCCAGGGATGAAGCAGCGGTACTGAGGCAGCGGGGTGTCGGCCCGAGCAAGGCACATGAGGAAACGAGGGAGCTGGAGCTGGTGATCACGGGCACGGAGGCTAGGGGTGCACAGCTGAGATCTCGGGCTCAGTGATGGGGGTGATCAGCAAGGCCCCAGCTTGTGCTTCGGTGGTGAACTCAAGGGTGCCTGTTACATTAAAAATAACTAAACAGGACTTCCCTGGTGGCACAGTGGTTAAGAATCCGCCTGCCAATGCAGGGGACACGGGTTCGGGCCCTGGTCTGGGAAGATCCCACATGCCGCAGAGCGACTAAGTCCGTGAGCCACAACTACTGAGCCTGTGCCCTAGAGCCGGCGAGCCACAACTACTGAGCCCGCGTGCCACAACTACTGAAGCCCGCGTGTCCCAACTACTGAAGCTCACATGCCTAGAGCCCGTGCTCCACAAAAGAAGCCACTGCAATGAGAAGCCCGCGCGCCGCCACAAAGAGTAGCCCCTGCTCGCCACAACTAGAGAAAGCCCGCGTGCAGCAACAAAGACCCAAAGCAGCCAAAAATAAATAAACTTTTTTAAAAAAAATAAATAACTAAACAGACAAGAGGCTCCTGCATGATCAGTGAAGGCTGCACACCATGACCCAAGGACTATGGCTTCTCCAATTCGATGCACCTGAGGTCCAAAACTATGAAAAAAAAGAAGATTCAGCCCGTACGTCTCCCCTTAAAAGTCTGCTCCAAGCCCATATATGCTGCTCTGGAAACTCGGCCACGTAGGGCAGCGCCAGCCCCACACCTGCCTCCCCGCCCAGGGATGTTCCTCTAAGGGACACTGCTGGCATCCAGCAACCTGCCCTCCGCAGGCGGCGCCCAAGCAGCTAAGAAGCCCCAAGAACACGTGCTAAATGGACAAGAGCCACAAATCCCACTCCTGCACCATCTGAAGCCTCGCGTGAAGAGCGCACAGCACACAACCGGGCGCACCTGCGGTGAAGCTTCTGGCTGAACCTGAGGTTGAGGGGAGAAGGAGCCGGCAGGTGGAAGTCCAGTCACGGCTCCTCCGCCTCAAGTCAGAATTCACGGGGACGTTTTCAACATTTGTTCCAAAACATGGACCTTCTGCTCTTGCTGAAGAGAGAGGGTCTGCAAATCAGTCAACAAGGTTTCCAGGTTTCTTCGGCACAAACAGTATCTTCAAGCATTTGAGAACAGTGAAGATAAAATCAATTCCTTTATGCTTTTTGTTCCAATGATTTCTTTTTTAATAAACCTACATGGAGAGAGTTCTAATTTAGGTTATGTTGGTGCATAAAAAAAATTCCCAGAGTAGGGTTTATATCTTCTAATTATACAGAATTTAGGACAAAATATTCATGCAAGTGATTCTGAGATACTTTATAAATAGGTCATAATAGGCTCTCTTTACTGCCAAGAGTTTTAAACTCAGCCCAGCAGGGCCAGCCTCTACATGCAGAACCAGCGACAGGCAGGAGGCCAGCAGCACCCTCCGCGGTGCCGGCCACATCCTGGGAGAGCGGGTCGGGCCAGCTGAGAACCGGCCTGACACTGGTTTGTAGAAGCCAGTGGACGGGCTGGTCCCCGTAAACATAAGTGGGGGAATGCAAAGACTCTCCGGATGGAAACCTGCTTTGAACTCGGAATCTCCTGCTGGTGTAGGACGACGCAGCTCCTACCTGGTCTGATCCGATCCAATCCAAGCGAAGGGTGAAAACGTTCAGGAGAGAAGCCGAGCCCAGCCCGTCCCCAGCTGTGAGTGACCGCCCAGCTGTGAGTGACCGTCCCCAGCTGTGAGTGACCGCCCAGCTGTGAGTGACCGTCCCCAGCTGTGAGTGACCGTCCCCAGCCGTGAGTGACCGTCCCCAGCCGTGAGTGACCGTCCCAGCTGTGAGTGACCGTCCCCAGCTGTGAGTGACCGCCCCAGCCGTGAGTGACCGTCCCCAGCCGTGAGTGACCGTCCCCAGCTGTGAGTGACCGAGTCAGTGTGAGGCTGGGGCTCAGCATCCTCACTACGGCTCAGTGCAAACAACTCACTTCACTAATTTTAATCACACAATTAAGTGGTCAATTATCAAAGATACACACTTGCGAAACTTAAAAGGAGACGGATGGTCAACCCAAGTCGGCGGGGTGGGGGGGGTGGGAGGAGTGGCGCTGGGCCTCGGGGGACAGCCATCAGCAGGCTCCCCTCAAACACGCCCCGGTGCCTCGGGCCAAGCGCTGGGCACACGGGCACGAGTGAGCCGGTCCTGTCGGCCCTCACGGAGCCCACAGTTACACTGCCCGGTCGATGCCAACAGACCCTCCCCATCCCTCCATGGCCATGGCTAACTGCAGGTTGCAGGGGCGGGTGGGGGGAGGGAACTCGGGACTCGTGGGGGACCTAACCAGGGACGTCAGCCTGGGCCCTGCTTAGCTTTGCTAAACGTGGAGTCAAACCACCGTCCCTTTGCTGATGCAGCAGCAGCAGTTAAGTCCTGAATCGGAGAACGCAAGAGGAAGAGGGATTTCATGGCCACGTTGGCCCTGGATGAGGGAGGACATGCCAGGGAAGCAGTCACCTGCCCGGGCCCATCAGCTGCAGGCACCCGGCTCCCATTCCCGGCCCCTGCCTTCTCCAGCCGCTTTTCTAAACTGGAAGCCTCGCGGGACTTCCCCGGTGGTCCAGTGCTTAGGACTCTGCACTTCCACTGCAGGGGGCATGGGTTCGATCCCTGGTCGGGGAACTAAGATCCCATGTGCCACACGCAGTGCAGCCAAAAAGTAAAAAAATATAAATAAATAAATAAACCGGAAGCCTCGCCATCATCCTCAGCTGTCCTCGCACAGAGGCTGCGGACCTCTCCCACCCCTATGCCCCGAGTCCAGGCCTCTCCCCCACAGCTGGCCCGCGCTTGTTTCTCCCTCCCCTCCCCCACCAAGCTGCCTCAGCCAGGCCAGTCCTAAGCAACAGCAGATGCCCACCGACCGGCATCCGCAGCGGCAACCCCAGGCCCGGGTCACATACACAGTAACAACGATGTCCCAGCCCCCTAGGGTCACCTCCTCTGGGGGTTAAGGAGTCCCCCACCCCCCCTCCCCCCAGCGCCTTCTCAGCTCTCCGGAGGTGTCCTGCAGCTCCTGGAGAGACACACATGGCAGACAGAAAGGCACGGGACAGGCCTCCCAGGACAGGGCAGGGGATGGTCCCCGTGCCCCGAGAGCTGCGTGGGCCAGACTCCCCGCTCAGTCCCGCCTGCCTTGGGAAGGAACCAAGGGCCCGAGGCCTGTGCAGGCCACCAAGGGTGGTGGAGACACCTCAAGGCCCTGCTGACTGCCAGTGGCTCAGCTACCCAGGCCACAGTAGGTGGGTGACGGTGGCCTTTAGAATCACCCAGCCTCGCTGGCCCAGGCCTGCCCTCAAGGAGCTCAGGGTCTAGTGTGGGAGACCCATCCCCACACATTACATGCCAGGCGGCGGGGCTGGGTAAGGGGCTCAGGGAGGTCTGGCATGTGCAACCGTAGAACCTGGGTGTTGAGGGAACAGCCTCCCTGAGGGGTGCAGGAGGTGGTGAGGCCCTCGGGCACACACATGGAGGGGGTGGGCCACCCAGAGCCCTGAGCAGTGGGCCTGGCGCAAAGGGTTAAGGGTCCACGTGCAGCCCACAGGTGCGTATCACGGAGGACAGCTTTGACCTCTGAAAACACTTAAATAAACCCCAGGAGAGGGCAGGCGGGCCATGGACACGGGCGTGGGCCCTGCGGGCAGCGAGCTGCCAGCCACTTACTTACTGGGTCCCCCCGCCCGACTCCCACTTAGTCATCTGCAAAGTGGGGACCAGGTGGCCTTTTCCGGGGTGGCAGCCACCCACGTACATCCCCTGGCACCCAGAAGTGTCCAGATACCAGCAACCGGGCTCATCCTCTCCCCGGGGCATCCTCAGACAGCCCTCCCTTGTCCCCCAACCAGCCCAGGCCCACCACACTGTCCCTGTGGGCCACGTGAGGCAGGGTCCCCGACATCCGGGGCTTACCTCCCTTCCCCATCCCGGGAGCATCTCAAGGTGGCCGATTCTCCAAGCGCAGAGACGGCCACATCAGGCGGGGGGCCGTTCCAGAGCTTAGACAGTGGCTGGCGAGAGGCCAGGTCTCTCCTTTTCCTGCTTCCAGCCCGCCCGCACACAGCAGCACAAACCCCAGCCTGCAGAGAACCTGTCCGGCCGGCCGGCCTCTCACCAACGCAAGCGGGACCTCAACCTCCCTTCCTGACGCTGCCAGCACGCCTTCCCTCACCTGTGGTCACGAGGATTCCCAGCCCTGCTCCCTCCCCCACTCCCTCCTTCCGCCCTCCCCACCTGCCAGCAGATGAGGGTCGCGGGGCCCGCCCACCCTGGGAGTCACAGTCCTAGATGTCCAGCTTAGAATGTGATAGCCCATCGCCTTGCCCCCCAGACCGGCGCTGGCCCCCTTCCCCCAGGCCCTCCCAGGAGGGACACAGGCTGCCAGGGCGGGAGCAGCGGCAGCCCTGCCTTCCCTCCTGTCTACGGGCCAGCAGCTCCGCCCGCCCCCCCACCCTCGTGCCCAGGGCCTTCTGCCTGCTGACTCACATTTCACTTCCTCTCCCCCAAATGTGCTCAGCAGCGGAGAAGTCACACATCTGCAGCCTCCAGCATCGGGCAGGCTGGGCGCTAAGGAGCAGGATGACCGCCAGTGAACCTCACTCCTTTAAATTCTACTTCCCGGTCCAGCATCCTTGGGTCCCAGTGGCCACCCCTCCCCTCCAGACCCACCCCCCACGCCGTCCTCCACTCTTAGGGGCTGACGTATCCACACATCCCCCGGCTTTCTTAAGCAGTGGCTGTGGAACAAAACACTGCTTTTCCTCCTGATCCAGGATGGGCTCAGCACGCTTGCGATGGGCTCGCCCAACAGGATGGGGCCGGGCAGGGCCTGGGGGCACGCCACCGCTGACCGCCCTCCGCAGGCAGCACCGGCCACAGGTCCTCAGGGGGGCCTCCTGTCCAGCCCACCTGTCTCGTTCCTGACCTTCCTCTCTGGATGGACTAGGGAAAGGGCTGCAGACGCCAGCCCCTGGACACCTAACCTGGATGCTGAAGCCAGCACAGGACCCCAAGGACATGCCCGGGGGGTCTGGGAGGAGCGCACAGCCAGGCCAGCAGGTGGCCTCCAGCAGGGCAGGTGAGCCTCACTCCCAGGCAGGCCCGCCCACCGAGCCCCAAGCCAGCCCCACCCCCCCGCTTCCTTAGGGCTCCCCTCACAGGACCAGGGGAGACGGGGTACCACCTCGGTGAGGCCCCAGCCCCACAGCAGGGAATCGAGGGCTTTCAGGATGCTGAGCCGAAAGCCTGAGCTGGGGGCAGGACAGACAGCCATGCGTCCCATGGCTCCCCCAGCGCGGCCCGGAGCCCAACCTGCCCCAGCAGAGGTGTGGCCACCGCCAGCTGGGCCTCCAGGAGTCTTGGACAGGAGATGACCTTTGATAAACTGAGCCCACGCCAGCCCCAGCTGGTCCCAGGGAGGGCGGCATGGCGACCCACACGTGTAGACAGTACCGTGTGAGCAGCACCTCCCCACGAGTGTAGACGGCACAGTGTACACAGCACCTCCTCACACGCACAGAGGCGGTGCAGTCAGCACGGCAGCTCCCGCCGCTGCTCCGTCACCTGTGGGCCACTCAAAGCGACAGCCATCGTGGGTGCCACCCTCAGAAACCCGGAACCTGGCCCACGACACGTGGCACACAGGAACCCAGGCGCCGGACCAGCTGCTGAGGCCCAGCCGGTGTCCCGTCCACTGACCCTCCCCCCTCATTTTATCTCAAAAGGGCAGGAGCACAAGGGACAACCGCGGTTCCAGGCGTCTTCCGAGCCCGCCCAGGTGGCCGCCCCTTTCCTCTGAAGCACAAACCCAGCAAAGCCCCGCCCGCGGCTGCTCTCAGGTCTCCTCGGCCCTGGGTCCAGGGTGCCCGCCCTCTGCCCACCAACTCGGCCCTAAAACGGTGGGCACCTTGCCTCTCACCGTCCCACCTGCTCAGAAGCCTACAGCTGAAGCCCTCGCCGCCCCCAGACCCCACACACGTGCGGACGGAAACGGGAGCCGGCATAGGTCCCCGAGTGAACCAGAGCAGAACTCGCCCAGTTCTCTCCTTTCCAGAAAGGAACCCGGCCTCAGTGCTCCACCCCTGTTCCACAGAACCGTGGTCGGAGGCTGCCCCTCCCCACTGCAGCGCGAGTTCCCAGGCCGGGGGAACTCACAGGCCAGGATCTGAGTCAAAGCTGCGCCTGAGCTCCAAAGGGTCCCGCCGGCAGCCTTCCTCCTCGTGCCGCCCAGGCCGGGCCTCCAGGGTGTGTTCAAAGCCAGCCCCGCTTTCAGATTTCAAAGGGATGCCACGTCTGTGCCCATCCCCACAGGCCTGGGGTGACCAGGCACAGCGAGGAGCCCCCCAGTTCTCTTTTTCTCTCCTTGCAGGTCACAGACCTTCTCGGGGAGGCGGCGGCCCCCCCAGCCTCGGCAGGGCCCGGGCAGAGAACACCTATCAGCGCCCGTTCCAACAGCACAGCAAGAACCCAGGGGAGCAAGAAGGAGCCACACGTGCACACAGCACTGTGGCCCGTGAAGCCACTTCCCAGGGGGCGGGGTAACAGTCTGGTCCTGCTCTGCAGCTACACTGGAACTGAACGATCACGTGAACGATGGCAAATGGGGGGAGCCCAGTTTCCCACGGCTGGAATGGAAACTGGTCAACGAGAGAAGCAGGATCCACAAGGTAATGACTACAGATTATACCACTAGGATGAACTCACATCTCACTTAATACGCTACTTAATGTATCAACACAGATGGTTACACACAGAAGTACTTACAGACGTGTGCACATCCACAGTGTGCATTTCTGCTCTGCCCAGCAGAGAGGGCCCAGAGCAATGAGACCCCAGTAGCCACGAGCACACCCAGCGCCCAGATCTTGGTTTCTAAAACCACACTCCGGTAAAAGCAACCAGGCTCCTGGGAGAACTGGCTGATTCTAGGGCTTGGGAGCACCCACAGTGCCAGGAAGTGAGCATGTGTCCACATCGCCCCACATGATGGGAGCACGTCAACTGAACTCAGGGACCACCTGAACGAGCTCCCAGCGGCCAAGGCTGGAACAATCTGACCAACAAAATAGTAAAGTGGGACTGCACTGTTAACTCAAAGTATAAAATAAGGAGACATGAATCCACACTGACGTAAAACATGACTGAATAAATTGATAAATGGGGGAGAAGAGACAAGTCTCCCATTCAGAAGATTCCAAATCATTTATAGGCACTCCACCCTCAAACCCCTTACGTGTGGGCTGCACATCCTGACTTCCTTCCAAGGAGGACAGCGTGGACAGACGGAAAAGAGTAAGTTTACATCAGCCAGACGACCTAGGCCAACATCACAGCGATCAGTGCCCTGATGGGATGGGGTGAGGGCTCTTCACCTCTGTGATCTTCCTCCCAAAATCCACGACCCCAGCCTAACCCGGAGAAAAACATCCAAATTCCAGCAGGGTGTTTCCAACTGTCCAAATTCCAGTGGAGAGGGATCTACAATGTCCCTAATATTCCTCAAGACTATCAAGTCATCAAAAATAAGAAAAGTCTGAGAAACTGTCCCAGCCCAGAGGAGCCGAAGGAGACTAAATGTAGTATGGTGTCCTGGGGTAGAAAAAGGACATTAGGTGAAAACTAAGAAAATCTGAATAAACTACAGACTTCAGTTAATAATTGTCAATATTGGCCCATTAATTAATTATAACAACGTTCCACACTAAAGTAAAATGGTAATAATAAGGGAAACCGTGGGGAGGGACAGATATATGGGAATTGTGTTTTCTTTGTAATGTTTCTGTAAGTCTAAAACTGTCCTAAAAAGTACAGTCTATTATTAGGAAAAAAAAAAAAAGGAAAACAAAACCAAAAACCCAGCCTGCCACCCAGTGTGGGGCGTGGTGGGCAGGTAGGGCAGAGGTGGGGCGGGCAGGGCTCAGCTCACTCAGCAGCCCTGCCTGAACGTCCAGGATACCCAGAGCCAGACCCGGGCCTGCCCTTGAGGTGATCCAGAGGACACAGACAGTACAGTTTCAAAGTCAAGTGATCACACAGTAACAGAAGGATAATCAAGGAAGAGAAATAGTGGGGCAGCCAGTAAGAGAGCCCCATGGGACCTAATGCCTCACAAACACGCCATCCCCCCATCTGCAACCATTCACCCCCCGACACTGTCTCCAACGAGGCCAGCCAGGAATCAGGTGAAAAGCGGGGCCCCTGCTCTCCAGGAGCTCAGAAGGCAGGCGGGTAAACAGAAGATCACACAGGATGACAGGCACAAGGGCCCTAACCCTGGGGGCATGGGAAGGCTAGGAGGGCTTCCTGGAGGAGGTGACTTGAGTGCAGCTCACATAAATGGTAAGTGTGCCAAAGGCCACTGAAAATGAGTCACGTGAAATGGCTCATGGTGCCAGCACAGAGTTCTCAGACAGCCATAGCGACAGAAGGGGCCGCTATGAACTCTGACCCCGGCTGCCTGGTGATGCAAGGCGAGCTCACCAAGACTGGTGAGAAAGGTGGTCCAGGGTCACCTCGTGCTGGGGAAGAGGGGCCACACTTCAGAAGAGGCACCAAGCACAACTCTGTCACTACACGCTGCCACACGGTTGAAAATGCATCCCGCTAAGTGAAGGAAAGCAGAGCCAAATGTCCACAGAGCATACGATTCCTCTGATATGAAATGTCCAGGGCAGGCAAATCCATGGAGACAGAAAGCAGATTAGCGGTTGCCAGGGGCTAGAGGGAAAGAGAATGAGTGATTGCTAAAGGGGGTGATGAAAATGTTCTAAAATTAGATTGTGGTGATGGCTGCACAATTTTGTGGATATGCTAGAAGTCGGTGAATGGCACTTTCCATGGCTGGATTGCATGGTATGTGAACTGTACCTCGATAAAGACACTTAAAAAACAAACGCACACCTCTCTCACTGCCCAGGCCTGCCCCCGCCTTTGGGGAGCCTGGCCCCTCCCCTCCCCCAGCCCCCAGCTTAGCTCAGCTGCAGGTGGGCTCCCCCCAGCCAGGCCCCCAGGACCCAAAGCTGCTGGTCCCTGGAGGCCAGGCTGCAGAGTGGCCCCCGAGGGCAGAGCAGGGAGCGCCTCCATCATCCCTGCTCTGGGCTGCTCAGGACCAGGACAAGAGGGAGAGGGCCCCTGCCTCCGCGGAGGACAACTACTGTGGGGGGCAGGGGGGCAAGTGAGGGGGGCCGTCTATAAACGGGGTGCTGGGGGAGGCCTCCCCAGCAGGGGGGATGGAGCCGAGATATGCCTGACACAGAGGCCTGCCATCCCTGGCACCGGTGTACCCCGTACCGCGCTCCATGCTGGCGGGCTGGGGAGGGCCGCCTGTGCCATGTACCCCCTGCCCACGGGGAAGGGCTAGACGCAGCAGCCCTCTCCGCCGATGCCGGGCACCTGACCGCAAGAGGGCTGAGCGGTTTCCCTGGGGGTCCCCGGGCCACTGCAGCCCTCCATGGCGCCGGCACACCTAGTTCTCCCAGCACAGCCGAGCGGGGTTTGGCGGCACAGGGGGGCTCTGGATAGGGCCGCCCATCACCCCCCCGCCCGATTCCCGAGGGACAGAGCAGTGGGGGCTTTCCGAGCGCCCTCACTTCACAGAGGGAGCGGTGCCCGGTGTCAGGTGTCTCTCTCCCCAGGTGTGGTCTGAGCTTCCAGGAGAGCCAGAGCCCTCACCCCGACAACAGCCAGGGCCACTCCACCCAACACCAGCCAGTGCTGGGGCGCACTGGCCCCCTTCACCACGACTCTCCTCCTGGGGGGGGAAGCTGCAATGGTTGGGCCTCCCCACCCAGGGCCTTCCTGGGGGAGGCAGTGCAGACGCGGCCAGCTCGGAGGCCTCTGGCTTCTATATTCCACACCAAGACCCTTGTCTCCCGGCGACCAAACGGAAGCCCAGAGGGGTTAAGCGTCTTGCCCAAGAACACACAGCAACAGACAAAGAGTTTTCTCCACTTAATCCCCCCTGCATACAGTACCCAGCTTAGGAACAGATACCCAGCTCTGCCACTCACCAGCCTGTGGCCTCTGGGAAGTTACTTAACCTCTCTGTGCCGACGGAGCTAATAATAGCACCGACCTCCAGCTGTTATGAAAATCAATCATCTAAAGTGCGTGGCATGCCATCAGGCCCAGGGTAAGAGACGCTCTTGCTATTAGCACACGTTTGATGGCAAAGAGACTTCTCATCATGACTGTAAATTTACTTCTGTTTCTTATACAAACCCCCAGAAATTCAACTGATTATCAGGGAGGCAGTGAGGTTAAGAGCACAGCCTTTGTTGCCAAACAACCCGAGTTCCGATCCCAGCTCTGCTCCTTAACTAACTGGGGACTGAGGCCAGCCGCCTGCCTCTCTGGGCCTGTTTCTGCCTCTGCAGGACGCATGAAAGTGGAGGTTGTGAGGACCACGAGAGGCAACGCGTGAAAGACACTTAGCACCACGCCTGACACTATACTGAGTGATTTCTACTACTGTTAATTTTTTTTTTCCTTTGGACATGTCAGTACTGCCTGTCTGCCGGTGTAACCACAGAGGGCTTTAATCACATGGCTTAAACATAATCACAACCCTGGTTATAACTCAGATGCCAAATGATCTTAATAACCTTTAGATGGCGGCCGTCATTAGTGGTGAATTACAGTCCAAAGTCTCTGCCCGAATCCTCCGTACAAGGCACATGCAGACCCCAAAGGCTCAAAGAACACAGTTTTCTCTAATTAGGGAAACCCTCACTTTCTTGCTCCATCTCAATCTGTAAGAGAAGTCAGACGACCTGCCTTTAAGTTCTCAAGTTAACCAACTGCCTTCCTCCGTCAGCGGCCAGCTCCGCGCAGGTGGCCGCGCTGCCCCGCACGCAGGGCCGGCTGTGCCTCAACCTCCATCCGCAAAACACTCATCACCATCGAGGACCCAGGCCTCGCCCTCGTCCACCAGCCAGCAACTGAACTCAGCCCCTTTACAAAGGGTGTTTTCTAGATTCTGCCCAGGATAGAGACCCAACGAGAGCCCCCATTGCCATACCACCCAAAAGCCAAGGAAAAATCAGACCTAAACCCCTTGCAGTGCCTAAGGACCCCCCAGCCGGCTTTCAAGTCCCAAGCAAAGGCGTTCTGAGTGCCACCTGAGTGGTCACACTTGCACGTCCGGGCTGGTAAACAAACAGAAGCTGCTCCCCTGGCAGGAGCATCTGTATTCCTATTACTCACTCTCACGGCCCACGTCTCATTACCCTCAGTTCATTTTTCACTTCTTTAAGGGGAGGGATGCTCTGCTACATACCCCAAGGCTGTCAGCAGCCTCCCTAGGGAGCAGGGGTACTCGGCTTTTGACAAAAGTGGCCTCCCTTCCTGCTGGCGACAGGAACAGCAGCCTCCAAGCAGGCCACACAGCCACCACCAGTGTCTTCCGTCCCAGCTGGCACACGCCCTCCACTGACCGGAGCTCCTGAGACGCTCAGCAAGTCCCCAGCACGGCCACTAGGCAGGAGCCCCCCATCCTGACTCACACAGGGGGCCAAACGCCACAGGCCCACAAGAAGGGAAACCAGCCTAGGTCCCCGAGAGGGAGTGGCCCCCAGAAATGGGGACCTGGCTGCAGCCAAGCCACTCCACAATGGGAAGCCCACTCCCACACAAAGTTCAGATATGACCGGCTTCAGGAGGGAAACTCCCAAGCCGCGAAGCATGGGGAGCTGGAAGGGGTCCCCTAGGGCCCATGAGATGCCAGGGTACCAGTGGTACAACCACTAACATGGGTCACACCATGGAAACATCAGGGGAGCCCTTCGCTTCTCCGATTACATTGATTCCACGGAGATGCAGACTGGGCCTGGCACTGTTATCTCTGTCACATCTGTAACATCGCTCAGATACTCTGTTACAAACAGAAAATGCGCTTCAGACTCGCAATCTCCCCTGGCAACTGCACTCTCACTAGAATCTAATAACACTTTGTTTTCACTGGGCCTGAACCACTATTCTATTCTATTGTACAGCAAAAGTGGTGATTCAGGAAAAACGGGCCTGATACTCCTCATTTCTAGCCAGTGAAGGTGAGGCCCGGGGAGGGCAGGGGAAGCAGAGGTCACTCGGAGCTGGCGACCATCGGGTTCCTGACACCCACTCTGGCTGGACAGATACGAGGAGCGCCTCACAGCCTGGCGGCTTGGAGAGACCACCAGGTTCTCCCCGCATGAGGGGCCCCCGCCCACCCAACTCAGTGGAAGACACAGACTAAGGCGGCCAGGGCCAAGCAAACCACACTTTGAGACCTTCCTGTACAGTTTCCAGGAAATGCCTTTCCCGAGTGCAGGCAGGCAGACAGCAAAGGGACAGGCCCTGCCCGTCCCCAGGCCGCACCTCTGGGACAGCCACACCCCATGAGCCAAGGCAGCCCACAGGAAAGAAGGGCGGAGAGGGGGTGGCGTCGTCTAGAGGCTCCAGGGAACCTTCCCTCCCGGTCCCCAGGACCAAGCTGGCAGCCCCGCCAACAGGAGTCCAGCACTGTCCAGCCTGCAGGTTCAAGACCCCTGCCCGTGGTCACAGTGCCGCAGAAGGATCAACATCACAGCCAAGACAGAGGGAAGGACAGGCAGGCCAGGTCCCTTCCCTGGGCCAGGCGGGGAGTTTTCAGAGGGGTTTGCAACAGGAAGGAGGGGCAGGTTTAATGAGGTCCCTGATCCGAGGGGTCGCAGCTCACATCGCGGGATGCGGTTCCACCCCAGCAGGGGACAAGGGCAGCAACTGGAGCACACTCACACAGGCAGACCGTGCGTCCCCAAAAGGGCATGGGACGCGCGGGGCAGAGCCAGGGAATCAACAGCCGCCAGGGGGCGAAGGGCACCGCTGGCCTCTCCAGGGTGTTCTGCTCTCTGCCCTGGGTGTGTCCAGTCAGGGAGGGGGGTGGAGGGGGGGGTCTGTATCACATCATCTAATCCTCTTGTCACCCCCCCTCCCCATTTACTGGTGGGGAAACTGAGGCATGAGACGGCTCAAGGCCGTCCTGCCCAAGGTCACCGAGCAGATGTGTGACGAAGGCAAGACTCCAAATTCCTCTCTTAACTATTGCACAGCCCTGCCCGTGCCAGGCCCAGGCCTGAAACTACCCCTAAGGCTGCGCTGCGATGAGCGCTGGGGCTCAGACGCCTCCATTTTTGTGGGGGGTGGGGAGATGCTCAGAACTCTGTCTTTTCTCCCCAGCCTGCACTAGGAAGGCAAGAAGGGAACCCCATCCTGCAGAAGGTGTCGCCCAAACTGAATCCTCCCCGCCTCCGGAAATGCAAGGCTGGCAACAGCGCCAGGGTGGACTCAGCTTCCAGGGGTACCCCCTCAGGTCCATGGCCCTGGCGGGGGCCGCTGCTCCTACTGCCAGAGCCTCCCTGCCCAGGCAGGTGCAGCAGCCCGCCCGGCTCCGACTCTCCTCCCTCCGCCGGTGGTAGGCCAGGCCTGGACGGGGTTGCAGGGCCTGCTCTGGGCAGGCGGGGGCCCCGGGCTGGGAGCTGCTGCACTACACCTCTCCTCCATGCCTGCACGCGGGGCTGGGCCCCAGCAGAGCCCCACCAGCTAAAAGTCCCAAACAAAGGGAAAGGGGACAGGGCGAACGGAGGGGTGCGGGGAAGAGGACGAGCGCCCACAACTTTTTGGCGGGGTCGTCTCTGGGGTCGCAGCGGCCGGGGTCTCCCTCCTCCTCTCCTGTGTCCCCAAGGAGTGAGTCGCGAAGACGACATTTGCCGCGCCCGCCCGTGCCCCAGCCTGGCCGCGGTGACCCCCGCCCTGCCCACCACCACCACCCCATCTCAGGCCCCGCGCCCACGGGACGTCCTCCTCTCCCTGGCCAGCCCGGCACAACGCGGGCCAGGAGACGCCGTGGCCGCGGCGCGCCCAGGCCAACGCGGGACCCGGGGGCGTGTATGCGGGGCGCGCCCGCGCGGGGCCCTGCTAGGAGAGCCGCTGGCTGCGGGCGCGGGGAGAGCGTGGCCGAGCGCGCCGGGTCGCGGCCCGGCCGGCCCCCGTGGGGAGCCTGTCCGTGTGTCCGTCGAGGTCCGTGTGGGCGTCCGCGCGCGCGCCGCTTACCCTGCGCGGAGATCGGGACCACCTCTCATCCACCCGCCGCCTCGGCGTCCCCTGCGCCAGCCGCCCAGCCGCGCTGCACCTGCCGCCCGCCCGGGAGCCGAGCGGCGCCGGGGAGCCCGGAGGAGGCGGCCCCGCGGGTCCCGGCCACGAGCGCGGAGGCGGCAGCGGCGGCGGCGGCGCGAGGTCGCGCGCTCGCGTCCCGCTGCGCGGAGTCTGCGCGCCCCCGGCCGGGCCTGCGCAGCCGCCGCCCCGCCCCGCGCGCGCTCCGCCCCGCCCAACGCCCCCGCCCACACGCCCCCGCCCACACGCCCCGCGCCGCCACGCCCAACGCCACGCCCCACGACCTGAGTTGGCAAGCCCCGCCCCGCCCCGCCGAGCCTTAAAGGAGTCGCGCCCCTCCTTGTGCCGCCTCGGGGCAGCCGGCCCACCCGGGGGCGGCCCCCCGCGGGGGCTCGCCTGCCCTGGCGGATTCGCACGCGAGAGCGAGCTGGGTCACGCAGCACCACCTTTGTTTGGGTGGCCCACGTGCGCCCCCGCCACCTACACTCACGCGCACGCGCGGCGTCTCCTCCGCGCGGCCGTCCGCTGGTTGCGCCTACGGCCGCGCGGTCCGGCGCGTCTATAGGACGGACGCCACGGGCCCAGCCACGCCCAGGCACGCATGCTGCCGTCACTTTATCCGCGGTCAGCTGGCCAGGCATCCCACGGGGGCCGCAGTTGGACCGCCTGAGGTTCAGAGCTGGGTCAAAGGCTGCTACCGGTGGCGACCACATCCCATAGGGAACCGCCTTTCCCCTGAAGCCACTCTTCGGCCCACCCAGGGGGAGGGTACCTGGAGCCTGCAGGGGGAGGGCAGGTGGGGTTGCACACACTCCCTCTAGACTCGAATGTGTAGCGGGGGCTGACCCTCCCCCACGCCCAGGGGTGCTCCCTGTCCTCAGGATCTGGGCCTCTTTCTCTGAATCGCACCTTTGTCACTCAAGGGAGCCCATCCTGCACGCTTCTACACGACTGCATCTCCCCGGCCACCGCACTGCGGGGCGGGGCGTTAGTAGAAGGAGGCAGCTTTAAGCCCACCCGCCCCCCACCCCTGCCCGGGTCTGGACGCGCGCGCGCCCCCAGGAGAACCCTGCACATTCCTTGGCTCCAGGACCAGGGGCTGTCTAGCTCACCGGTAGAAGGGACCACCCTTCCAAAACCATAGGTCCTCATCCTGGGCTGCGGGCCCCACGATTAACTCCCCTCCCAGGTCTGACCAGGAGGATGGCTGCTGGAGCTTGGAGTGGGAGGATTGGGGAACCCAGAGAACATGGAAGGCCCCAAGGCTGTCTGTGCCCAGACTTATCAGCCACCCCTCCTCAGCTGGGTCCTCTGGGCTCTGCCCTGACGGTCCCATCTGCCTTACGTGTCTTCAGCCCAGCTCCCCTGCTCTGCCCAAAACCCAATGACCGTGGGAGTCCTACAGATACCGCCAGGAATCCGGAACTGAGCTACCCCCCGCCCCCTACCCCACTACCTAACCCACCTCCCAATCTCCTATCCAGTTCTCAAGGCTCCCAACTCAGGTGACTCTGAAGCATTCCCTGGGGTAAGTGTCAACTGAAAAAATTTTGCACAACCTGAAAGTTGAGAATTATGTCTTCAGTTTTTTTGGCCATACCGTGTGGCATGTGGGATCTTAGTTCCCCAACCAGGGATGGAACCAGAGCCCCCTGCATTGGAAAGGCGGAGTCTTAACCACTGGACTGCAGGGGAAGTCACCAGGGATGGTAGCCTCTCACATAGCTCTGAGAGACTGTTCCAAAGAAGTAAAGGCAGGAGCCAGGATACATAGGAGTTTTTGCTGGGGGGAAAAAACGTAGTTGAACAACAAAGGATTACTGATAATCACAAAAAACAGGCATTTCAAGCTAATTTTAGTACTTTTCTACTTATGGGAAGAGGAAAGAGATTCGTCTCATTGAAATCACTCCTTTCATATGCATCTTAACTATCTCGGGCCAGTGTCCTGTTTTTCTCCATCCTGAATCCCCTCAGGGTGCACCGTTGGGGGCAGGGGGCGTCTGGAGTGACTGATGGCTTGATGGCCACATCCTTTGTTTACTGAAATGGCAGGTGACATTCTTTGTCCTCAAGATTTGGGGGCCTTCTATCATCCTCCCCCAGCCTGGGAAGGTAGACCTGATGAGTCTGGGTCAGAGGCAATCATTCAGGTGGGCTCCTAGCAGGAGGCCTTACCTCTCTGCGCCTCAGTTTCCCGACTGCAGAATGGGAGACCAAATGATTTCAGATTAAGGGAGCTAACGCACAAACGTGGGGTCTGTTTCAGGGGCGGTAGGGGTACCGTGGCAAGCTGTTGGCAGAACTGTCTCTTCCTCAGTATGAGAGCTCCGTTGGGTGGTCTGAGTCGCATTCATGCCCAGCGCCCCTGCCAGGACCAGGCCCAGCTTCCAGACCCCACTGGTTCCGTCTCTGTCTTGGCCTGGAATGCACTGTGCCCTCACAGCTTCCTGGCCTTATCTCTCTGCTCTCCAGGCAACAGGACTAGAGATTTTCCCAAACACAAGCTCAATTTTCCTGCCCCCAAGCCATTGTTCCTGCCACATCCTCCCAGGACCACCTTCCTTATTCAAACTCCACCCAGCCTGCAAGACCCAGCTCCACAAAGGCCCCCTCGCCAGCCTGGCCAGAAGTGGTCCCAGCCTCCCTTGCAGCCAGGGCCCTCGGGACTCCCCCGCATGGGCCCCATCACCCCCTGCATCCATCACCCTGTTGTTGGTTGTGTTCTTGTCTTTTCCCCCAACTCTCCCCATCGACCCCCCTGGGGAAAGACCCAGATTATCCATGTGTGTGTCCCTGCCCCGCACCTCAGGACCTTAGCCAGTCTCTGTAATTGTCAGAGCCCTTTTGTTCACAGATGACAGAAATCCACCTCGAACAGCCCCCAAAGGGGACCTCTTTGTTCCTGAAAGTAGCAAGTGCAGTGGTTGAAGTATTCACGCACAGCTACAAACCACAGCCCTCCACCCTAGCGGGGCACAGAGCGGGTGCCCAAGGAATGTTCTTGAATGAAAGACCAGGACTAGGGGGACCAGGCAGGAGGCGGAGGGACCAGGGGAAGGGAAGAGGTTGAAGCATGTTTCTGGGGCCACCTCAGCATCCCTGACTTTCAGCCCAGCCTACGGACATTCGCTGGGCGCCCACCCTGTACCTGGCACTGCTTGCGCTGTGCCTGCCTGGTGGACAGACATGGACCAGATACACCCCAAAGTGGGGCACTTGACGTTACAGGGCTCCCGCACCACCCTGCTTGGCAGCTCTTCAGAGTCCTCCTGTCCCCCCGTTTACAGAGGAGGACTGTAACGGGCTGAACTCTGTTCCCCAGAACTCGTAAGTTGAAATCCTAACCCCCAGTTCCTCAGAATGTGATGTATTTGGAGATAAGGCCTTTGAAGAGGTGATTGCGTTCAAATAAATTCCTTAGGGTGTGCCCTAATCCCACAGGACCGGGGTCCTTATAAGAAAAGGAGATTCGGACACCCACACTCAGAGTGATGACCACGTGAGGACACAGGGAGAGGATGGCGCTCTACACGCCAGGGAGAGAGGCCTCAGGAAGAACCAACCCTGCTGACGTTCCGGTCCTTCACCTCCAGCCTCCAGGCTGTGAGGGAATAAATCTCTGTTGCTTAAACTGCCCCATCCGCGGTATTTGTTATGCCAGACCTGGTGGACACAGGCTCAGAGCAGTCACCTGGCCCTCAGGGCCACACTGCTGAGGGTCGGCAGGGCCACCACTGGCTCCCCACCCCGCCGCTCGAAGCTGAGCTGGACGCGGGGCATCGGCAGGGCAGGACTGTGCAGAGCGGGCGGCGCCAAACTCCAAGCCCGGCTGCCCGCTCTGGGAAGGTGGCCTGGAGCCCGCACACACCCTGGGGCCAGCTGAGCCCTCAGGACCCTGTCCCCCAGCCTGAGAGTCCTGGAGAGCACCTGGGAGCAAGATGCCGAGACCCACGTGACGAGCTCCCATGGTTCATGGAATTGACATTGGCCCTCGGTATCCCATGTCCCACGGGACGCCGACACAGGGGGCTCAGGGAGAACGGGATCCAAGCCAGGGACTGCCAGCTCCAGACTCCTGGTCCTTTCCTGTGTCACCTGCTCCAGGATCTGGCAGCACCTGGCACTGAGTGGCCCCTGGGGAGTGGTGGGGAGCAGGGGTGGAGCCTGGGCTCAGGAGGGAAGGAGCCTAGGTCCTGAGCGGCTGGAAGGAGAAGGCAGCAATGGGGGTCGGGGTGGGGCAGGGAGCAAGGCCGGGGTGGGGTGGGGGGAAGAGAGCCCCACTTGTTCTGTTTAGCTGGAAAAAGGCAGGAGGACAGCCCAGTGAGTTCAGGCTTATCCGAGGAGCAGCTGGGAGCTGTGGAAGGATTTTCAGCAGGGGCCACAGGGTCGCACCAGTGCTTTTGGCAGAGAAAGCCTTCTGGCTCCAGAATGGTTCCAGAGGGTGTTGACCGGAGGGTCTCAGAGCGACCAGCAGGTGGGAGGTGGGTGCGAGCAGCTTTTGTAGAGCCCTGCCCACAGTCACGGGACTTGTCCATTGCCCAGATCACAAACGGGGGGACACGTGGGGAATAAAGCCCCAGCCCCACGCCGTGCGTGCTGCCGCTCGGGGCTTGTGGCAGGGAAGGTTGGGACCACCCTGCACGTGCTCTTTGCCATGGGAGGGGCAGGACTGGGTCTGCCCTTGGTGGCTGTGTGTCCTTGTACACGCCACCCAACCCTCTGAGCCTCGGTCTCTTCCTCTGCAAAGCGAAGAAGGGAAACGCCCACTAGCAGGCTGGGGTTGTGGTCTCTACCACGGCCCACATGGTTCCCACTGAACAGGCTGGCCACAGCGGGTAGGGGAGGCCAAGGGCATGCAAGGCCTCCTCCCCCGAGGGGTCTGGAACAGGATGTACATTGCCTGCCCGCCCGTCCAGAGGTGGAAGTTCTGACAGTTCCGTATATTCTGAGTCAATCAGCACATGTTATACTCCAGTCCCTGGGGCTGCGTTGCACACAGTAGGCATTCAGCAAATGTGGTACTAATGATGGCCATATGACGCCCAGAAACGTAATTCACATATTTCCTTGACTTTAAAATGCCACCGGGTAAGATGTACCATCAACTTAATAACAGCTTTTTAGGAAAAAATGAACCACCCACCCCGCATCAGAGCCCTCCTGTGTTGTAAGTTGCGTCAGCATCCCGGAAATGTTAAGATGGGAAACAAATGAGCATCTCTCAGCAGAGGAAGCGTGGTGATAAATGCAAGATGTGAAGGCTTTTCTCTGCTTGTGGCCGTAGAGAGATGGTGTTCCCTGCGGGGGGGTGGGGGGTGGGGGTCCTGATAGAATACATGGCTTCTCAGCAGGGCTTAGCCAGGTCTCAAGGAGGCGACGGAGCCCAGCACCCCAGCCTGCTGGCCTGGGACGGGGGCTTGCTGCACAAACTTGGGGTCCTGGCTTCTGAGCCTGACAGAGTGCGCCACCTTGTGGCCTCAAACGGAAGTGCAGGGGCCAGAAGCCGAGCCCCCTGGCCAGCCTCCCACTCCCAGGCCCCGTCCTTGCTGCCACGCAGCCTGCCGGTGTCGGCACCACATAGGGCCACGTGGACAGGTCTCCCGCCTTAGCAGCCCGGCCTTCTATCCCCTTGGGGAGGAGACTGGGTCTGCTAGCCGGGCTCTAGGCTCTGGGTCTTACCTGCTGTGTAACCCTGGCAAGTCCCTCCACCTCTCTGTGCCTCAGTTTCCCTACTTTGCAGGGTGGTGGCCAGACCTCCTTCCTTCTCGCCCCTCACCCCGCAGACATGCAGACCTGGCCTACATAGACCTTCTTGTGGGGGAGGAGGACCCGTGCCTGAGTCCCCAGTGTGAACGGTCAGTGGAGCTGGGGTAGCAGCGGGGGCACCCGTCACATCCCAGGGGGCCGGGGGCTTCTCGGAGGAGGGGCTTGCAAGCCAGGGTAGGGATGTGAGGGAGGGCAGGCCTGGCAGCGGCCAGAAGGAAGAGGTCGTGGAGGGGCCCCAGCCTCTTTGTTGGGCCCCTGGGGCTGAGTGGGTGGGGGGAGCCTTAAGGAATTGTAACAGAGCAGCCTGGAGGAGGTCACGGTAACATTACCCAGAGTTATAAGAAAAAGAGCAAGGCAGAGAGTTATGATCCTATGGGCCAGCTCTGTCTGATAGAACTTTCTAGAATGATGGAAATACCCTGTATCTGTGCAGCCCAATGCACTAGCCACACATGGTTATTGAGCATTTAAGATGTGGCTGGTGTGGGACTTCCCTGGTGGTGCAATGGTTAAGAATCCGCCTGCCAATGCTGGGGACACGGGTTCGAGCCCTGGTCCGGAAGGATCCCACATGCCGCGGAGCAACTAAGCCCGTGAGCCACAACTACTGAGCCTGTGCTCTAGAGCCCGCAAGCCACAACTGCTGAGCCCGCGTGCCACAACTGCCGAAGCCCGCACTCCTGGAGCCCGTGCTCCACAACAAGAGAAGCCACCGCAATGAGAAGCCCGCGCACCGCAACGAAGAGTAGCCCCGCTCGCCACAACTAGAGAAAGCCCTCACGCAGCAACGAAGACCAAACACAGCCAGAAATAAAATATATAAATTTATTTAAAAAAACACTATGAGAACTTAATTTTTTACTTTATATAGCCAATACTTACTTAGATTTACCCACTTATTTATATAACTTTTTTATTGTGGTGAAATGTACATAACACAAAATTTACCATCTTAACCATTTTAGGTGTATAATTCAGCAACATTAAGTCCATGCACATTCTTGTGCAACCATCACCACTATCCGTGTCCAGAACTTTTTTCATCTTGCAAAACCAACTCTGTCTTCATGAAACACTGACTCCCCATCCTCCTCCCCCAGCCCCTGGCACCACCATCTACTTTCTGTCTTTATGGATTTGACTCCTCTAGGGACCTCCTGTAAGTGGAATCATACAGTATTTATCTTTTTTGTGTCTGGCTTATTTCACTGAGCATAATGTCCTCAAAGTCCATCTATGTGGTAGCACGTGTCAGATGTTCCTTCCTTTTCAAGGCTGCATGATATTCCACTGTGTGTAGAGACCACACTTTGCTTACCTATTCACCCATCAATGGAACTTGGGTTATTTCCACCTTTTGTCAATTGTGAACAATGCTACTATGACCATGGGTGGGCAAGTATCTGTTTGAGTGCCTGCTTTCAATTCTTTAGGGTATATATATATATACCCAGGGATGGAATTGCTGGGTCATATGGTAATTTTATATTTAACCTTTTAAGGAACTGTGTTCCATAGAAGCTGCACCATTTTGCATTCCCGCCAGCAAAGCCCAGGGATTCCAATTTCTTTACATCCTCGCCAATGGAACATTATTTTCCTTTTTTTTGTTTTGTTTTCTTAAACAATGATAACAATCCTAATGGGTGTAAAGTGGCATGTCTTTTTAAATTTTTTAAGCATTTTTATTATTCTTTGAGTAGGTGTTAAGGACTGAGTCCTGTGCCTCCCTCCCCAAATTCATATGTTGAAGTCCTCATCCCCAGCGTGATGGTGTTAGGAGATGGGGCTTTTGGAAGGTGCTTAGTTTTAGATAAGGTCATGAAGGTGGGGTCCTCATGATGGGATTAGTGTCCTTATAAGAAGAGGAAGAAAGAGAAAGAGAGAGATCTCTGTCACCATTTGTATGCACCGAGGAAAGGCCACGTGAGGACACAGTGAGAAGGCAGCCGTCAGCAACCCAAGGAGAGAGCCCTCACCAGGAACTGAATCAGTGCACCTTGATCTTGGACTTCCAGCCTCCAGAACCATGCGAAACAAACGTCTGCTGTTTAAGTGGCCTAGTGTGGCATTTTGTTATGGAGGCCCGAGCAGAGTGAGACAGTAGGTAATATATTCACATGGTTCAACATTGAAAAGGCACAAAAGGGCTTCTAGTGAAGCCCCCTTCACCGCCGGCCCCAGCCAAACATGTCCCTGGGGGGAGGGAACATTTGAACCAAGATCCCATAATGAGACAGTCGTGTGAGAAGAGTGATCCAGGCAAAAGGAAGAGGCTGTGCCCGAGCCCAGGAGGCGAAGAGGTCCGAGGAGCTGAGACGGCAGAGCGGCTGAAGGGAGTGGCTGAGGGGAAGCTGAGCAGCTGTGACGCGGACAGAGCCCTGCAGGGGCTGTGGAGGCAGGCTGGTTCCATCAGCTACCAGGGCAGAAGACTCACCCCTCTCTCCGCGCCTCGGCGTCCCCATCAGTAAAATAAGGAGAGTAATTGCACCTACCTCGTGGGGCAGTGAGTGTGTTGGCTTCTGTAAAGCCCCTAGAACAGTGCCTGGCACGGTCAGCCTCCGTCCTCCAGGGCCCTCGTCATCCCCGAGCAGGTTCATGGGCTGGGATGTTGTCACAGACAGAAGGGACGGGTCCGGGGAAGAAAAGAGGCCTGTCTTGTTGTCTCCTTTGTCTGCTGAGGAAACCTCGTCTGGAAGCCCCAGCAGACTTTCCTCCATTGGCCAGAACCGGCTCACACACCCACCCGGACCAATCACAGGCCAGGGGACATGTGAGGCAGGCTGGTGGGCCCTGGACCCGAGGACGAGCAACTTGGCAGGAGGCGCACCGCCCAGCCCCACACATGGCTCAGCTGATACTCTCCCAGCAGACTTTTTATTTTTTAAAGGTATTTTTTAAAATGTATTTATTTAATTTATTTACTTTTGGCTGCATTGGGTCTTCGTTGCTGCGCGTGGGCTTTCTCTAGTTGCGGCGAGTGGAGGCTACTCTTCGCTGTGGTGCACGGGCTTCTCATTATGGTGGCTTCTCTTGTTGCAGAGCACAGGCTGTAGGCGCACAGGCTTCGGTAGTTGTGGCATGTGGGCTCAGTAGTTGTGGCGCACGGGCTTAGCTGCTCCGTGGCATGTGGGATCTTCCCGGACCAGGGCTCGAACCCGTGTCCCCTGCATTGGCAGGCGGATTCTTAACCGCTGCGCCACCAGGGAAGCCCTCCCAGCAGACTTTTCAAATGAAGGAAGCAATGGGTTGACACATATTCTGCCACAAGCTCCTCAATTTGCTGCAGCCCCGGGGAGGCTGGGCTCCCCCCAAGAACTGAGCCTCTGCCAGGAAGGAGGAGGGGAGGTGGTGGTGGGGAGGCCACGGGCACTGCTAGATATGGCTGTAGACGCCGCCGTGGAGCACGGGGCAGGTTGAGGAGGGCAGGGTCACATTTTAAGATCACTCTGGCTGCTGGTGAAGAATGGATTGGAGGGGCCAGAAGGGGGGCAAGGGGACCCACTGGAAATCCCCGGTATTGTCGGGGGGAGATGACAGTGGCCTGGACCGAGGCATTAACGCAAAGATGGAGAGACCTGGACAGACCCGCCGTGCAGGGCTGGAGGTGGCATACATGCGCCGGCCCCTGGACAGGGAGGGGACCAGGCCCTGAGGCCTTTCATGAGGTTCCTTGGCCAGGAACTTGGACCTTCCGCTCAACTCTGCCTGCTTCCTACCATCCAGCCGCCACCAAGGCCCTGGCCAGGCCATGTCAGCCTCTGCCAGCAGCCAGCGCCATTCCCCTGAAGGACCAGCCCCATCCTGGTCATGTCACTACCCATCCAGAAAGCCTCCACAGCCTCGGAGAGCGAATCAAAGCTAATTCAGGGCCTCTCCCACCTCACCTGGTTGTCAGCGTGAGAGGAACTGTGGGGACAAGGGGACACCTCCTGCGGGGGATGTGTGACAGGAGTTCGTGCCCTGCCTCCCCACAAAAGCTTCTGGACAATCCACAGTATTGGAAGTGAGCTAGTCTGGGGGAGGCGTGGGCCTGGCCTCACAGGGGTCCAGGGGTGAGGGCACAGGCAAGGGCGTTGGAAGGAACGGGCCTGTCACCTTGGGTCACTTCACCCTCACAGGACTCAGGCGGGCCTGCGTTACCTCCCATAACTCAGAGGGGGGCCAGGGCTCCCAGGTGCAGTGACCTGCCCAGGTCATAGCCGCCAGCATGACCTTGGCCCTAGGGGGGCTGCTCCACTCTCCCGAGGCCCCCCAAGGCCCCTTAAACCCCCCCAATACTCCCTAAGGTCCCAAAGATTTCCCAAGGTTGCCCAAGACCCACAGGCCTCTCAAGGTTCCCCGAGGTCCCCTATGCCTCCAGAGGCACCCAAAGTTCCCCCAAACTCCTTAGGCCCCCTGAGGCCCCAAAGATTCTCCCAAGATGCCTCAAAGCCCCCCATGACCACCCAGGGCTCCTAAAAGACCCCCCAGGTTCCCCAAGGTGCCCTGAAGTCCCCTAGGCCCTCCCGGGTCCCCCAAGACCCCCAGGCTCCCCAGGACCCCCCGGGCACCAGGACCCCCCCCTCCCCCCCCGCATCTTCAACCCTCCAGGAGTCCCTCTCTTTTCCTGCGATGTCCAGCTGGGGCCGAGGGGGTGAATCCAGCTGGTTAGCTCCGCACCTCCTGCTGTCAGCTATTGGTCCCGGGTGGGCCTATGGAGTGCCACCTCGGGGTCACGTGACTGCTCAGGCATGGTCACATGGTGTCAGACATGGCGGCCCACAGCTCTGCCATCAGCGAGGAGGGAAGCAAGGTCTCCCGCAGGGCCGCAGGTGGCCTGGTGGTCAGGGCGTTGCCTGCTGCCCTGGGCACCACAGGCACGGGCCTCGCTCAGGAGGGAAACAGCAGTCGGTGCAGGACCCCGGGCCCTCCTGGAGCCCCACCCATAGCCCGCCCTGCCCGCCAGTGGGGGATCCCAGCCTCCACCCCACACCCCGCCCCTTGGGGTGTCTCCCTCAGCGGTACCAGTGCCAGGGCGCAGCCAGAGTCCCCTCCACCCCCTCCCCTGGTCTGGAGGCCCAGGGCTGCGCCCACCAGCCTCCATCCAGCAACAATGCCTGCACACAAAGGCTGAACCCATCCACCAACGTGCCCTGAACACACCCTCAAACCACAAACTCAGCCGCCTCTTTGCCTACAGGATGCCCACAGGAAAAAGTTTCACCAAGAGAAGGGAGGAAGGCCCAGACTGGCTCTGCCTCTATGGGAAAGAACTGGCGTGCAGCCTCCAAGGAAGCCTGGTGAAAAGGTGAGAACCTTTGGGTCCCAAGGCCTTGGGGCTCCCGTTTCAAAGGAAGGAAGAGTCAGACCAGGAGGCAGGAGGGTTGTTTGGCCACTGGCTGCGAGGCCACAGTCTAGTCCCTTTGCCTTCTTGGTCCTCAGTGCCCTCACTGCACATCTGGAATGACGACACGTAGTGGTCCTGGGGCTAAGAGCACAGACTCTGGAGAAGGACCACCTGGGTTTGAGTCCTGGCTCTGCTGCCTACAGGCTGTGTGACTCTGGACAAGTGACTGAGTCACTCTGTGCCTGAGTTTCCAAACCTGTTAAGTGGGGATCAAACAGAAGATATCACCAGGGGTCTCTTGAGGAGTCAGTGAGTTTGTATGTATTAATCATTTAAAACAGTGCCTGCCACATGGTAAGTGCAATGTAATTGGACCCTCGAAATTTTAGCCAACTTTTCTTTATTCATTTAGCAAACATTTACCCATCAGGTGTACTTACCAGGTCCTGGCTGGGCCTTGGGTTGGCAGAGATGAACCAAAGGAAAATACAACATACGTACAAGTAGCTGCCTCGCATGATAGTCTGGGAATGGCAGTCTGTGAGGGGTTCTGAGTTCAAAGGAACATGAGAAGCAGGATGGAGCCCTTTTGCCTGGGGTGGTCAGGGAAGGCTTCTTGGAGGAGGTGGCATTTAAGCTGGGCCTGGAGGCGTGGGCTGGCAGTGACAGGCACAAAGCACGTGCAGCCCACTGATTGGCTGATCAATCTGCAGAAGTCTGAACATTGATGGGTGCAAAGTCTGCTGGGACCAAGGATCTGAAATGACTTCATTGCAGAGCTGAGAGTGGACCCTTAAACCCACTTGGTTTGGTAACCTGCACATTGCACCTGACTGGCACTGCCCCCATGGGGTGTCCACCGTACTGGCCAAGCTGGAGGCTAGGGAGGGACAGGTGTGGGCTGATGACCTCTGGACATTGCTCCTCTCACATACCTTAGCTGAATCCTGAGGCTGGGAGTCCTGACACCAGCATGACCCATGAGGCAAGACCTTTGGGGAACTAAACTGCCCACCCTCATGCAATGCTTCTGCAGTGTTACCCCCTCTTCAGGCCTCCAGCCCTCGCCAAGGCCCAAGGCTATCATATCACTTTGGGGAGCCAACCTGGAAGCCTGGGGCCTGCCTGGGCAGAGATCACACCCAGGAGGCAGTGAGCTGCACTGGCTCCCAGGAAGACAGCCAACGCCTGCACCGGCTTGCCCGGGCACACCCCTCTGCCCCCAGCTAACTATGACGCAAGTCATATGATCAAGGCTTACAACTGTGATCAAGGCCTAGCCCAGCTGTCACCTCCTCTGAGCTGGGGCCAGGGTTATCCATGGGGTCTCCAGCTTTGGTGCTTCCGTGACATGGATGGGGTGAGGAGTTACACACGACAGGAAAACTGACTCAGACCCATCAAGGAGAAAAGGAAATCTATTAGTGCATGTAACTGCCAAGTCCAGGGTGTCCTTCAGGCACAGCTGGATCCAGGGCTCAAAGGGCTCTGCTTCTTTTTGTGTTGGCTCCATCTCATGGGGGTCCCAGGCCAAAGTTTTCCCTGTCAGCAATCCTGGCAGAACCAGAGATTTCCTCTGCCCATTGTTCTCCTGGCTGGGGTCATACATCCACTCCTTAAGCATGAAGGACTGAAGTTAGCTCTACCTGGACCACGTGGCCTGAGAGTGGGGGAGGAGAAAGGGTGCAGTTAGCAGTCGAAGGGGAAATGGAGCTAGCCAGCTAGCAGCACAGCTGTCTGCCTCATTGCAGCTGGCTCCGCACCAGACTGCCTGGTACTCAGGCAGGGATAGTGTCCAAAGCATCTGTGCCCCAGAGTTGCCCTTCACAAGGCTGGCAACGGAGCAAGGGCTATAGCACACTGGCTTTGGGTGGGTTCCTCAGGACCTTGGCGTGTGCTCTTCCCTCTGCCTGGAACAGCCAGGTACCTCCCTCCCTCCTCCAATTAGTACCTCCTCATCCTGCAGGCTTGGAATTCTAATTAAAGGCACATAAATAGTCTCACTCTATCCTGGCCTCCTTACCTCTCTTTCATATTTTCTGTCTTCTTATTTCCTGTGCCGCATCCTGGGAAATTTCTTCAGATCTGTGCTCCAGTTCACTGATCCTCTCTTCAGCTGTTTATTTTATTTTTATTTTATTATTTTTGTTTGCTTCTGCCAGTCATAAGGGGGTACTCCCAATCTGGGACTGTTTTAATTTAATTTCTTACCTGGGATTTCCCTGTCTATGAGGATGGCATAAATGTAAACTCCAGCACTGCGTGAGAGCAGGCCTATCGCTGCAAATTCTCAAGGGAAATTATTATTGTTATTAAATATTTGCTACATGGAGCCCTACAGCAGACAACTAGATTTCCCAGGAATTCTGTTTGCCGGCAGGGAGATTTAGTTGGGACCACTCTGTCCTGAGTGGGGTCGCCCCCTTTGAGGATCTCAGCTCAATGTAGGATCTTAGGGTCACTCCCCCTCTCCACCCACCTCGCTGCAACGCCTCTGTCCTTGTCTGTCACAAGCACCAGGGGGAAATGCTTATTATCATCTCCCTGGTCACAGCTGTTTCTCTTGCTTGTTTCTTTCTTTTTGGGGGGGTTGGCGGAATTTCTTACAAGCTCAGCAATGCAATATAGTTATGTCTGTAGACACTTATCCAGAATCTGACAGCAGCATGGCACTTAGGGGATCTGATCGTCATGCAGCCAGAAGTCAAGTCAACTCGTCAACTCATTCTGGGTCTTGTATCCTTGGCCGCTGATGTGGTTGACACTTTGCTTCCGCATGGGTATTTAGAGAGAACGGGGTGCACGTTTTCGTGGCTGGGGTGGGTTCTGCCCTGTGCCCGCTTCCCCTTCCGCTCTCATGCTGAGGAAAGCCTGCTTCCAAGATTCAGAGTCCGCAGCAGGACCGCCTTCCTGGTGACCCCGTGGACACTTCGGAGGACAGCCAGCAGGGATGCACGGGAGAAAGAGGGGTGAGTGTGCCAGTGTGTATGTGTTGGGGGTCCCCAGGGGCTGCTGTGGGTGTTGGTGGTAGGAAGAGCCCTAGGGATGGTCAGACCGCTCAGGTCCTCAGGCCTCTCAGGTGGCAGCAGACTTCCAAGAATGCAAGGGCCAGAGCTTCCAGGTCTCCCTCAGGCTCAGGTCTGACACAGCATCACTTCTGATGCATTTTGTGGGTTAATTCGAGAGTTAGGGCCAGTTCAGAGTCACCCTGGGGGGGAGACTAAAGTAAGGTGGGAACATCAGGAGGGGTGGCGCGTTGGGGACCACCTTTGGAGACTGGCTACCACGGGGTGGACCCTGTATCCAAGCTCAGGTCTATGTATCAGACACCCCAGTCATGTCTGAGCCACTATGACCCTTCTCCTCTTTCGGGGCCATGGCCACATTTGGGGTCAACTGGAGTCACAGTGAGGCTGCTTCTCTGAGAACCGCTCTTGTGGTCCTATTTCTAATACGTGACACTCAGAGCCAGTCCATATGGTGCTTGTATCAGTTATCTATTGCTGTGTAACAAACCCCCCCCCAAGTTTGGTAGGTAAAAACACAACCACTTGTTCTTTTTTTTTTTTTAACTTTTTTTTTTTTTTTTTGGCTGCACAGCTTGCAGGATCCTAGCTCCCCAAGCAGGGATCGAACCCATGCCCCCAGCAATGGAAGCGCAGAGTCCTAATCACTGGACTGCCAGGGAAGTCCCAACACAACCACTCCTTATTTCTCATGAATCTACGGGCTGCCTGGCTGGTTCTGCTGGTCTGGACTCGCATGTCTGCAGTCACTGCATCAGCTTCGTGGCTTTGCCCTCAGGCTGGACCCGGAGGCTTTGGCGGGGGTGGGGCGGGGCCGGGGCTCCTCTCTGGCCTCCTGCTCTCTCATCCCCTCACAGGCCGGTCTGGACTTGTTCCCACGGTTGCAGAGCTTTGAGAGGGAGCAGACGTGCACGGGGCCCTTAAGGCCCAGGCTCAGACTGGCACGGAGTGGCTTACGCCACATTCTATTGGCCAAAACCAGGCATGAGGTCACCACCGATTCACCGTGAAAAGTCACACTGAGGGGCGCACGGACACAGGGAGCGTGAGGAAGGGGGGCCTCGTGTAACCTGTCTGCTGCTGCACCTTTGGAGATGGCGGGGCCCGATCCCTGTGCCAGGACACACAGCTCAGTGATGTTGGGTGCTGCTCACCGCTCACCCGCCTGGCCGGGCACCTTTGGGTACCCTCGTGACCCTGCCTGATGCTAACGATTCCACCAGGCTGGATGCTTCACCTGAACTGGGCCAGCTCGGGAGCTGGGATTAGAAATAAGGCTCTTGTCATTCGGGATGAACTGCTGGTTTCACCCGAGGAGAGCTGAGTGCAGGAGCTGAGGCCGAATACAGGGCCCACAGAGGAGCAGAGAAAACAGGACAGAGAGAGAGGAGCGAAGGTGGGGGGAGGGGAGGGAGGCCGAGCGGGAGGACAGGGAGGCAGGGGCCTGTCCTGTGTCCGGCGGACTGCCAGCCCCTCACGTCTGTCCTTCCAGCGTCACTTCTTCTGGACTGAGGCGCACCTCACACGCCACGCTCCCACGGCGCCTCCTGCACCCTCCGTGCTGCAGGGACCCACAGAGCATCTTCAGAGGCAAATCAGAATCCACTCCCACATCAGCCTGTGTACACCCGGTCGGTGTGGTCAGAGAGGGCGAGGCCATGGGGCTGGGCACTCCTGGCACCCAGAAGTGGCTGGGAGACCGGCGGGCTGGCAAGGGGCTTGGGCCGGTAGCAAGCTGAAGGCTCAAGCCAGGGAGAACGGAAGTCACAGAGGAGAAGGAGAATGAGGGGCCCAAGTTCAGGCGCAAACTGAGGCCAGGCTGGGTCAGCCAGCTCCCCACCTGCTAAGGCTGCTGGGAGCCAGGACAGCCGGGCACAGGGTCCTCCGGGGCACACTGGACCAGAGGGCAAGGAGGTGGTCACACAAGCTCACTGTCCCCACCCTTTTCTTTTGGTCACGCTGTGTGGCACGCAGGATCCTAGTTCCCCGACCAGGGATCGAGCCCACGCCCCCTGCAGTGCAAGTACAGAGTCCTAACCACTGAACCACCAGGGAAGTCCCTCTCACCATCCCCTTAACACCAGGAAACCGAGAGGAAGCAGCAGATGGAGAAGGGGAGAGGGTCTGAGGGTACCAGACCTGCCTCTGTCCTGTGCCCACCCTGTCCTGGGGCGGGGGCTCCTGAGGATGCCTGGAGGGGGGCAGGCACAGCCCAGAAGTTGCATGTTCTCTGTGCCGCGAGGTTCTGAGGGAGGGAGATTTTTTCAGACCCTAAAGTGTGGTGTCCAGTCCCATCTTATTTCCTAGAAGAGCCCTGATTTGTTACCATGTCCACAATTCAAGCAAAAATAGAAGGGTGGGGGGCTTCCCTGGTGGCGCAGTGGTTGAGAATCTGCCTGCTAATGCAGGGGACACGGGTTCGAGCCCTGGTCTGGGAAGATCCCACATGCCGTGGAGCAACTAGGCCCGTGAGCCACAATTGCTAAGCCTGCGCGTCTGGCGCCTGTGCTTCGCAACAAGAGAGGCCGCGATAGTGAGAGGCCCGCGCACCGCGATGAAGAGTGGCCCCCGCTTGCCACAACTGGAGAGAGCCCTCGCGCAGAAACGAAGACCCAACACAGCCATAAAATAAATAAATAAATAAAAATTAAAAAAAAAAAAAATAGAAGGGTGATCCGGGTTCAGAAAGTCCAGAGCTTTGTCCAGCTGGGCATGGCTGGTGCTGCTTGGAGCCTGGGGGGCCTCTGCTGCCACCCCCTCCCCAGCATAAGGGATGCCCCCAGTTCTCCCCGCAGCCCACCTCGCACACCTGGACATCTGGCCGCTCTCTGGGGAGACCCCACATCCCTTGCAGTCCACCTCCCATCCCAACGTTATGACAGGCAGAACCTTCTGGAATGCCCTCCCTCCTGCCCCAGGCCCCCTTCGAGCTTCAGCTCCCTCCTCTCCTCCAAGATGCCATCCCCACCTCTAAGTTCCGATCCAGACAGACCCAGAGAGAACAGCTGCCCCGGCTCTGGGCCACACCTGCCACTGAGCCTGGCACCCAGCAGGCACTCAGAACTCATTCAGGGGACAGAAATCATCCTGAGACCCAGATAATTCATCAGAGGTCGTCAAGGTGGAGGCCTGACGGGGACCCTCTGATGATGGGCCGTTGACCCTGTCTGGACCCGTGTGGCTTCAGGGAACTCCCATCCCAGCCCCGCTTTGGGGGCCAGCCTGGGAGACTGCCACTCACTGATGCTCCTGAGACCTGGGGGGCTGCAGCAGGGACACCTGTGGGTCTCCTCTCCTCCCTGATTCCATCCCCATCCCTTCCCCAAAGGACGGGGCGGGCAGGGGGTATATCCCTGTGGCTGTGGTCCCTGAGCTCTCTCCAAGTCCCACTGGTCTGAAGGTGGGCAGTGAGCACAGGGCCCCATCGCTATGTGGGACTCATACCTGGGGGGGGCTCAGTGGGTGGGGAGGCACTGGGCTCCTGGGTGGGTGGGGCTGTCCCAAGCCCTGCCCACGCCCAAGCCCAAGCCTGGCCCAGCTCCACGCCCTGCGCCCTGGATGTACTGCACTGTACGGTGCCCCCCGGCCACGCCTGACTGCAGCGCAACTTCCGGAGGAAGGCCAGCCTTCTCGAACTTTTCATTTTGTGATGTCTTGGCCAGATAAGTGACTGGTTCATGAACTTCTTAACTCCATCCTTGGAATATTAGAGGAGCTGAAGCCAGCAGGGGCCTGGGGTCTGGTGGCAAGTGGAATGTGTATGTGTGTGTGTGCTTCTGTATGTGTGTGTATTTGTGTGTGTGGGTATTTGTGCGTTTGGGTAATTGTGCATGGGTATTTGTGTATGGCTGAGTGTGCGTGTGTGTGTGTGTGTATTTGTGTGTTTGGGTAATTGTGCATGGGTATTTGTGTATGGCTGAGTGTGTGTGTGTGTGCGTGTGTATTTGTATGTTTGGGTAATTGTGTGTGGGTATTTGTGTATGGCTGAGTGTGTGTGTGTATGTATTTGTGTGTGAGTGTAATTGTGCCTGGGTATTTGTGTATGGCTGAGTTTGTGTGTGTGCACTTCTGTATGTGTGTGTATTTGTGTGTGTGTGTGTAACTGTGCGTGGGTACTTGTGGATGGCTGAGTGTGTGTGTGTGTATTTGTGTGTGGGGGTAACTGTGCATGGGTATTTGTGGATGGCTGAGTGTGTGTGTGTGTATTTGTGTGTGTGTGTAACTGTGCGTGGGTACTTGTGGATGGCTGAGTGTGTGTGTGTGTATTTGTGTGTGTGGGTAACTGTGCGTGGGTATTTGTGGATGGCTGAGTGTGTGTGTGTGTATTTGTGTGTGTGTGTGTAACTGTGCATGGGTATTTGTGGATGGCTGAGTGTGTGTGTGTATTTGTGTGTGTGGGTAACTGTGCGTGGGTACTTGTGGATGGCTGAGTGTGTGTGTGTGTATTTGTGTGTGTGTGTAACTGTGCGTGGGTACTTGTGGATGGCTGAGTGTGTGTGTGCACTTCTGTATGTGTGTGTATTTGTATGTGTAACTGTGTGTGGGTACTTGTGGATGGCTGTGTGTGTGTGTTTATTTGTGTGTGTGGATAACTGTGCGTGGGTACTTGTGGATGGCTGAGTGTGTGTGTGTGTGTTTGTGTGTTTGGGAAACTGTGCGTGGGTACTTGTGGATGGCTGAGTGTGTGTGTGTGTATTTGTGTGCTCACGATGGGAGAGGTCAGGTGATCGCTGTGCCCTCCCTCTGCACACACTGCAGCCCTCTGTGCTGTGCGCAGGAGCTGGTCCTCCTTCTGTCCGCCCCCCGCATGCCCACATCTGGTCGGCTCAGGGCTGCAGGAGCTCAAGAGAGACCCCCTCACAGGGCAAGGTACTGGCAGGTTAAAGGAAGGCGGCCTGAGGGCCTGGGCGGATCCTGGCTCCTCTGATTCCTGACGCTGGTCCTTACTATGTACAGACCAGACACTCGGCTTCCCCCTGTACCAAAGGACACGGTCATCTTCATCTCGCTGGGGTGGGGGAGTGGGGGCCTCAGGCTGCGGTTGGTTCCCCAGATGGCAGCTTACCCGCCTTCCTGTGGGAAACCAGAGTGAAACCCAGCTGGAGACACAGGGGCCTGGCTCACTCAGACCCCGCAGGGAGTGAGCAGTGGGTGGGGCATCTCACCCCAAAGACCGTGTGCGAAGCTCTCTGAGGGGGTCGTGGGCTCTGGATTGGCCCGAGGTGAAGGAGGCAGAGAGGGGCTTGGAGCCAGTTCCTGCTGTGTGACCCAGCCTCTCTGAGCCCCTTTCTGCACGTGTGAGGCTTCCCACCAGGCAGTACCGTTACAGTCAGGGAGCCGAGCAGTGGCAAGTTCTCAGTGAGGTGGGCAAAAGCCAAATTAGATGCCATCTCGCACCCCCTTTACAGAGGTAGAACAGAGATCACACTCTTCCTGGGCGCATGGCTGGAGGGTGGCAGGAGTGGAACCCTCCAGGCTGCTTCAGGCAAGTCCGGCTCTCTATCCATCAACGCCAAGCTGGCCTCCTGAGGAGCTACCTTTCACAGTGGGCCAATGAGCAAGGTGCTAGTCAAAGGAGTGACTCTCAAATGTTGGAATTTCTGTCTATGAAACAGACAAGAGAGCAGAGCTCTGGGGGACTGGCTGCCCTGGGGCAGGTAGCCTCCTCCCCGACCCAGGGAAACTCTCAGCTGGGGCTTTGGGATGACCCGTCTGTCACCTGCCCCAGCCTGGTGCCCCATGTGTCATTGTGGGCACACACCTTTCAGGGCGGGGAGCAGTAGCCGCACCTGTGCTCTCTGGGCTCCACCTCACAGTGGGCATCGCGTTTTGTCAATTGATCTTGGTACTCTCACATGCACCCCTGTTCTGAGATGCACGCCTGACCATGTCCCTCCACAGCTTAAAACACCTACTGCCTGCAGCGAAAGGCCAAACTCCTCAACCTAGTCCCTGCTCGCCTCTGGCCTCATCTCCAACCCCTGCCCCCGTCTCACCCCTCAGGAATACCAACCTGCTTACATTCTCTGCCCTCCCCCCAACATACACAATGTTCTCTTCCTCTTTCATGCCTTTGCAAGTTGTTCCCTCTGGCTGGAATTCCACATTCCCATTTACCTGGTGAACTCCTATTCACACTTCAAAACCCACCTACCCTTTTTCTCAGACCTTTCCCCTTCATAAGAGGGAGACAACACTTTCTCTTTGGAGTGACCCTGTCCCTCAGTTTTAACTAGTATGTGGGCATGTCCCTCTGTCCAGTAGAACTCAGCCAGGGCAGGCCAACACATCTGTTTAAGTGGGCCCCCCCCACCCCGTCCAGCACAGGGCTGGGCATAGGGCAGGCCCTCAGCAGTGGCGTGTGGTCTGGATGAGATGAAGCACCCTCCCCCCAGTCTTGGCTCCAGGAAACGTCTCTATAGAATCGTGGTGTGGATCTGGGGGGGTCACAGTGGGGGGGTCACAGTGGAATCCTTTGGGAATGCTCCCAGCCTCCACCCTGGAGCAGAGGCCCCTTCTCCTCCCAAGGACACCCTGGGCAGGAGAGGCTGCTGATGACACGATGCTTCGGCTTCTGCCCACGGCAGCTCCTGGTTCTTACACTTCAGTGGGCTGTGCGAGCAGAGGGTTCCCTGCAGGAGCCCTGGGCTCCAGTCCCCGTGGCAGCCAGAACAGCGCCCCATTCTGGACACCCGCGTCCTACTCTCCCAAACCTGAGACCACGTGGTCACACGACAACAGGAATTAAGGTGGCAGATGGATCCAGGTGGCTAATCAGCGGCTGAGATGGGAGACGATCCTGGATTACCTGGGCGGCGCCAAGGTAATCAGAAGGATCCTTCAAACTGGAAGGTGGGGGGTGGGGCCGGAGAATCAGTGCTGTCGGGGAGAAAGGCCGCTGCTGGCTTCGAAGATGGAGGGAGGGACCATGAACCAAGGAATGTGGGCGGTCTCAAGAAGGAGGGAAAGGCAGGAAGCGGATTCTCTCCTGGAACCTCTGGAAAGACACAGCGCTGCTGACACTTAGACTACAGCCCTGTGAAACCCACTGTGGACCCCTGACCCCCAGACTGTGGGATAATAAACGTGTGCTGTTTTAAGCCACTAAATTTGTAGGATGTTATTACATCATCCACAGGAGATGGGTACACCCCATTTCACGGAGGAAGAGACTGAGGCCCAGAGGGGAGAAGGGACCTGCCCAAGCCCACAGCGAGCACGCCGCCAGGCCTCCCAGCTCACTGCCCGGTGCTCCTGGTCCTGCCTGCTCTCTTCCGACGACAAGGACGCAGCCCCCAGCGAACCCCCATGGTCGATTCTGCAGAGGTGAGAGGCCGGGAAAAGCCAGCCGAACCCATTTTTCTGGGTGCCCCATGAACGAGAGAATTTGTGGAGAGAGAAGCACGTGTACCTTGAATCGTGCAAAGCAACCAATTAACCAATTTTGACAGAAGTTGAAACTTGCAAGGAACCGAACGCTCTGCCAGCAGTCACTCCTCATCCCCCCCGTCCCGTCCCCCTGAAGCAGGTGGCAGCGTGCCACTGATGTCCACTGGGTCTGGAGTTTCTCAGCTTCGTGGGCACAGAGAAGAGAGGTGCCGATCACACCCCCTGCATCCTGGAGGCCGCCCGGTGGCTCTGGCCTATTTATAGTGTCCTCATCCATCTTCTTTCCTTTTGATCTGGGCAGGGGTTGCTCGCTTTGAGGAGCTGCAGATCACAGCACGCTTGCCGGGTTCCAGCGGGTCGTGACTCATCGTCGCCCGGCCCCGGTGAGGGCCTTCCTCTGCCAGCAGGGCTGGGGGCCCCAGGGCTCGCCTGCTGCCCAAGTCAGAGCCAGTGCCCCCCTGTGTCCCCATGCACCCCAGATGATGCCCAGAGCCCCCGTGACCTCAGGCCAGCTTCTCCCCTGAGGATCTTGGCTGACCCTGCAAGGAAGAGGCCTCTATGAAAAGAGGGTTTCCTTAGCTTGTCTTCTCTTTCTGGCAAGACTGGTGACCAGGAGCCCTTTGGCACTGGTGGCTCCTCAAGCCTGGCACCTCTTGCCCGGAAGACCACGTGGGTCTCAGTCATGCCCCTCCCTTGCCCCAGCCCCCAGTCTCCAGATGGCCAAAGTCCCCATGCTCCCTGGAATTGGGGTGGCCTTCCGTCCCCAAACCCTGGGGGAAGCACGGAGCTGGCCACTTCCTTCCTGCTTGGGGTCAGGCTTCGCCTGATGGACAGGGGCAGCCCTCTGCCCGATGTCCTGCCCCGGCATCCCCGAGGGGCCAGCTCCCTCCCCTGTTCCCTGGCAGTTGCCCTTTCCACTGGCTCTGGGTGACCAGAGCCTGGAGGCCTGTGCTGTGTTTCTAACACGTCCACGTAGCAGATGGCTGGGCTCTGGTGCTGAGTGTCGCTAAGGGCCTGGGGCGAGCGGACATTCCATCGTTGGAATACAGCAGAAATAGCGGCAATCTTTCAGCCACTGCTCCCTGGAGTCGGGGCCTTCACTGGTGTCATTCCCCTCCCTGTGTCATGCTTTTGTCTCCGAGGGCCTGGGGAAAGGGACTCAGGCAGAGGAGGGGCAGAGGGACAGGGTTGGCTCCCAGGCTTTGTGACCCCGGGAGGGAGAGCTTTCTTTGTATTTTTCTATGTTTTAAGAAGATAGAATTGGGGAACTGTCTTTACCTTCTCTGGGTCTCGGCCATTCTTGTCGCATCATTAATGGAATCATCTTGCCTACCATCACGCGCCCACCTCCCCCTACCCCGGAAAAGTTTTGCAAGTTGAGGGAGAGAAATACACAAGGAGGGGGTGCCTCCTGGTCCCCCTCTGCCCTCAAGAGGGACGTGGGTAGGTGGAAGCTTCCCGAGGGAGACACGGGGCCTTTTCCATCTCTGCCTCCCCGCAGCCCCCGAGGGGTGCCTCTCACGGTGGTTCTCACCAGACACTTTCCCACCTGAGTGTTTGAGCTGAGGCACTGTGGCCCTTTAGTGGAGACAAAAAGGCTTGGCGGAAGAAGCACCGCTGTGTGATGCCCACGGCGCGTCGGGGGAAGACGGCGTGGAGGTGGGGATGGGGGGACGTAGATCACCCACTGCCCGTCGCTGAGGCCAGCCTCTGGGGGAGCCTTGGTGTCTCTATTTCTTTCACCCACCACTTCCACTCCATGGGCAAGTCCTGCCGAGTCCCCTCCAAACCTCCAAACCTCAGCCCACCTCCGACCACTTCTCCCTCCTCCACGTCCCCCATCAGTCCCGCTCAGGATGCCTGTGGTGTGGCCTCCCAGATCCTCTCCAACCACCTCCAATCAGCCAGCGTGATGGTTTGAAAGCATACGTCACCGCACTGCTCTCTCCTGCTCTCAGCTGCCTGATGCCTTTCTGTCAGACGCTCAGGAAAAACCAAAGCCCTGGCAGCCCAGGACCCCTGCCACTCCCTGTTCTCCACCCACACCAGCTTCAAACGCCCCAGCACACACCCTCCTGCCTCAGGGCCTTTGCTCTTGCTGTCTTCCCTGCCTTGACTGTGCTTCCCACCGAAGTTCCCAAGGCCAGGTTCTCACCCCTTCGGTCTCTGCCCCTTTGTCACCTGGCCAGGAGGCCCTTCGAGATCACCTCCCCCAGATAGCCCTTCCATCTGTCTCCATTATTCTACTGTATTTCTTTCACCTGAAGAGGAATATTTCCTTATACTTACTGTCTATACTCTCCCACGAGGATAATTCTCCATGAAGTCAGGGTGTTGCCTGTTGTATTCACCACGGTATTGAGGGGACATTGAATGAATGAATGAATGAATGAATGAAGGGAAGGGGAAGCCCGGGGCAAGGTGCCGGGCAGCTGGAGGATCCCCTGCCATTGGCTGCTGGTTGATGAGGAGGAGGGTGATGGCATTGGGGAGGGGGCAAGAGGCCACCAGCTTCCCAGCCTCACCCCAATCCCGCCCGGGGCACCTTTAGCGCCCTTTCCTGTACCCATCAGGAACCGAGAAAAGCCCCCAAGGAAAGTCCCCTGCGAGCCATTGATGACAGCATGGTTGTGGTCACATTGTCAAAACATAAAAATAAAGAAAAATTTCAAAAAAGATTTTGTGTGCAGTTTTGCAGAGAGAAGTGCCTTGCCTTTTATTTCTCCGCTCAAAAGGAAAGGTTATTCAAAATAGTCCAAAAGTGGAAACAACCCAAATATCCATCAGGTGATGAATGGATAAACAAACCATGGTCTATTCATACAAAGGAATATTACTCAACCATGAAAAGGAATGAAGCGCTGACACAAGCTACAACCCAGGCGATCCTTGAAATCATTATGCTACGGGGATGGAGCCAGATACAAAAGGCCACGTATTGTGTGATTCCATTGATATGAAAAGTCTGGAACAGGCAGAACCATAGAGACAGAAAGTGGATTCGTGGTTGCCGGGGCCAGGGCCAAGGGGAGAAGGAGTGACGGCTAATGCATATGGGCTTCTTTCTAGGGTGATGAAAATGTTCTGGAATTTGTTAGTGGTGATGGTTGCACAACTTTGTGAATATGCTAAAAAGCACTGAGTTGTACATTTTAAAAAGAGGGAATTTGTAAAATATATCTCTTAAAAAAAAAAAAAAGAGGAATGTGAAGGAGAAAAATAATCAAGGTAAGACAATAGTGCTTCCCAGAATTGGCTTCGTGATAATGTTTGTGTGGGGAGGGGGGCAGGAAACAACAACGATGATGATGTCAGTAATAATGATAACAGAACAAGGATACCTACCACTGTGGACTCTGGTGAAATGCTGAATCTTCAGGTGGTGTCCGCATCCCCCTTTCCCATCCGCGCACGAAGCGGTCTCCCACTTAGCTCTGTTCCTGCCATTCGTGGCCTTTCTGGGTCCTTGGGAGACCTCTTCGGACCAGCCGCCTCCCCCAAATGCAGCACCTGTGCCTTCCAGGTGCTCAGGTACTGAGTGGACCTTCCTTGTCTGCCAGCTCAGGTCATTCTCTGGGGGCTGGTGACCAGACCCAGGACGAGAAGACGGAGTTTGTGTTCCAGCAACGCCCACTCCATGCCGTGTGCTCTGTGCCTCAGTTTGCCAAGTGTCCTACAGAGCTGGGCCCCCTCACCCTACAGAGTCCCAGGAGCACCGGGCAGTGTGCCTGGCCTACTCAGGGTCAGCAGGGCCTGCACACTGTCGGGCCTGTAGTGCCTACGTGTGCACGCACCGCCCAGAGCTTGGGCCTGTTGCCGTCTGTGAGCTTGGTGGGCATCTGTGCTGGGTAGGACAGAGACTGTGCTTGGCCACTAGAGGCCAGTGCAGCCTGAGGTGGGCCTGCCTCGGACTGGCTCAGTGTGTGTGGGGGGCCAGGGTAGAGGCGAGGCACCTTGTCTCCCGCCGTGCCCCCCTCCCCGGCTCCCCAGAGTTGCAGTGGCAGCTCGGACATGAGACCTGTGCCCATCACCTCCATGATCACAGCACTTCCAGTCAGTCTGGAGATTGGGACTCCAAGCCCTGCCCATGCCAGCTTCCAGAACCTTCCAGAACCTTCTCAGAGCTGAGGCCTGTTGGGGATGGACTGGGCATGGGCTGGTCAGGTGCTGGCCTCTCAGGGAGTACCTGCAGGACATGGGCTCCCTGAAGGGGCCTTCACCCAAGGTCCCCTGAGGCCACACACCCCAGGCTAAGGGCCTGGGAGCCCCAAAGAAACCCCAGCATTTGTATTTAGAGGCTCTGCAACTTCCAAGCAGAAAAACAATTCTCTTTTTTGTCCTAACGTTATCTGGGTCTTTCAGGGAAGCGCGAGTCCGTACAATGTGCTCCGTGAGGATCTAAATTCCCTCCATCCCCTTGCTTCCATCAACCTCTAATTAAGTCAAGGTCCTGCTTTTGTTCCATGCTTTAACTTTCACAGTTTTCCACAAGTCAAACCCCACCAAAGGTGAGGGGCACGGAGAGGAGGGGGAGTGATGAACACTGCTCCCAAGAGGGTTTTCCCTCTGAATTCGAAAAAAAAGGGCAAAGTGGGGCCCAGGCCTGGACTTGCTTTTCCGCTTTCACCAATAGGGTGTTTCTTTTAGCTCCTTCCTTGCTGTTTAAAGATTGGCCCAGGAATTTATTGTGTAAGGAACAGATTCCAGAATTCATGCGGGCTCTGGTTCAAGCCCCTGGCAAAAAAGCGTTTTGAGCTCCTTTTTAGAACATGTACAACACTAGAAACCCATAACTTCTGCCTTTTTTTTTTTTTTTTTAATTTTTTTGGCTGTGTTGGATCTTCATTGCTGTGCGCGGTCTTTCTCTAGTTGTGGCGAGCAGGGACTACTCTTTGTTGCAGTGCGCAGGCTTCTCATTGTCGTGGCTTTTCTTGTTGCGGAGCACGGGCTCTAGGCGCGTGGGCTTCAGTAGTTGTGGCACGCGGGCTCAGTAGTTGCGGCTCGTGGGCTCTAGAGCGCAGGCTCAGTAGTTGTGGTGCACGGGCTTAGTTGCTCCGTGGCATGTGGGATCTTCCCGGACCAGGGCTTGAACCCGCGTCCCCTGCACTGGCAGGCGGATTCTTAACCGCTGCGCCACCAGGGAAGCCCAACTTCTGCCTTTTAAAAAAAATTCTATTTTTATTTTTTAAAAGCATTCAGTTCACGTGAAACACCTCAGGGGTGCGTGCAAAATCTCAACACCAATTACGATTCACTGAGCCCGAGGAGGGCTGGCAGCCACTCCAGACGCACAAACAGTGGGAGAGGTGCGGCCTCTTTTTGCCAGCGGCTCTCAGGGGGACACAGGAGAGACTGCTGCGTCCATCCACCCCCAAGGGAGAAGGGCAGGTGAACAGGACACAGCCCCTCAGGTGGTGCTGGACAGGCCACCGCCATGTCGCACCCCTTCCTGTAGCCCCAGGCACGTGCCTTCCCCTCCTGGGCCTGGGATCACTTTCTACGAACAGTCTGGGTGGACAGGATCAGGGGCCAAGCACAGACCTCCCGGGAAACCGGATGAAAGCTACAGCCCCTACCTCTCCACAGGCACGGATGGTGCACACACCATTTAATTCACAATTTCAATCACATCCGTGGAGGCAGTGATGAAGCCCTGTGATCACGTGCTCCTTGACAGTGACACAACAGTAAAGGTTACCCACAGTAGGTCTGCACCTGAGCCGGGCCTGAACCAGCCTCTTTAGGCAAAAGATCTCGTTAATCCTCCAACAATGTTAGGAATCTAGACTCTTGTTATCTCCAGTTAGATGAGGAGTTAGGCCCTGGCGAAGCTTACACACCTAGATAGTGGCAGAATTGGAACTCGACCACGCTAAGACGCCAGCCACTTCAGATTCGTGATTTCTGTCCTGCTGAAGCAGCTGGATCGCCCTCAAATCACATCACAAGCTGCAGCCTGTTTTTAATTCCTTCCTCCTACCCCCCTCGAAAATTCTGGACCGTAGCATGCATATAGAAAAGCACATAAAGCATGCATGTAGAGTTCAATGTAAGATCGTAAAGCCAACACTTGGCCAACCCTCAGGTGTAGAAGCGGCTATGCCCCGCTCCCCAGCCCTCCTCCTGACCACACTCACATCATGTCCTTGCTTTTCTTAACCTTTTCCCTGTCTGCGTGCATTCTAAACAGTGTGGTGGAGCGGGCCTGCTTCTGACCTGTATCTGAATGGAACCATCATCTGTCTCTCAGCCTTTTGCTGGACATCCCGTTAGCAAGGTCTGTCCCTGTGTTCCTCTCCCAGCCCCTGAGACCAGGAAGTGGGTCCCTGCGATTCCCTTGCAGCGGGCAGGTGTCTTATTCCAGGAAAGCAAGCCCACACCCAAACTCATTCACTGCGTTTGAATTTTCAAAAACCAGCAAGAGCAGTGAAACAGAACCGTTTGTTGATTTAAACCCAACCCACCCTATTCAAAGTCCCTGTTGCGAAATAAGCACTCTAGGGGTTCTCCAGTGGGGGTCCCCCCCGGGGTACCCCCCCCAACGCCGCCGCCTCCCCTTCACTCCGGCTGGGAGCTTTCCACGGTGAGGCCGGGATGGGGAGGGTCCCCCCTGCCTTCCTGACCCTAAAACTCCTGCCCTCTGACCCTCCCCAGGAAGACGAAGGGCAGTCCGGGGAGGTCCTGGACAGCCACATTTAAGGGATGGACTTGCCCCTCCCCGCCAATCTCCCTACTGGGCTTGCCAGTGGAAACTCCCAGATTAAAAGTTTCCAAAGCAAATCTACCTTTTAGGTCAACAATAACGTCTTCAAATCTTTGCTAATGGGAAGAGAATGTTCATATTTGGCTTCAACCCCAAAACGTATTCAGCAACTTGCAACAATACTGGTCGAGTTTACTTACTGATTTATTTTTTTGTGCCCCAGTTCCACACCTATCTGCACTCAGCTCGGAAATGCGGCGGCCGCCCCCAGGTCAGAAAAACCTGCTCTGGAGACGATTGTGCGACATCTCCCACCCTAGCGCTGCTGGGACCGGGAGAGGCCTTGTCGAAGCAGAGTCTCCGCCCCGCTCCTCACCGCCCCCCGACCGCTGGGAGGCCGAGGGGCTAGAGTGGGTTCTAGCATCCAGAGCTCTACGGACGACAAGTGCATCTCCCCACCCGGCGGTGGCACAGTCCTAAAGCCCCGCCGGAGGAGGAGGGGTGTCTCACAGTACGAATCCCCCGCCCCCAGGCTGCGCCCCGCAAGAGGTGGGGCAGGTACCCACCCCCAATCTGTGCCCCGCAGGAGGCGTTGATGTGCATCTCAGTTCTAAAACTCCCTTCCCGCGCTGTTCCCCGCAGGAGACGGCGTGCTGTCTCGGAGTTCTAAGTTCCCCCTCCCCTCGGTTCCCCGCCCCACGCCGCCTCCCGGGCCCGCGCTCGCGGCCGCCGCGCTGCGGCAGTAGCCGAGGGGCCCCGGGGCTGGACCGCGCGACCGCGAACGGAGCGCTCAGGCTGGTCGCACGCGCGGGAGACGAGCTCGCCTCCGCCGTCCCCAACTCCGCCATCCCCAGCTCCAGTCCCAAGTGTCAACCCGGACTGTTTTTCTTTTCGATTAAAAGTTTCGTTTTAAACCCAGTGGGACCCGAATCCGGTTAGCTGCCTATAGAATTTCAAAGTCCAGGGAAGTTCTGTCGGGTAAAGCACTTCAGCCTCCGGCATTTTGCTGTAACTCTGTAAGCGCCCCCCAGCAGCCGCCGCGGGGAGACCCGACCCTCTCCCCGGAACCTCCGCACCCTTCCCTCTCCCCTCCCGGGTCCAACCCGCGCGGCGGCCGGGGCGGCGGTCTCCGCGGATCAGTGTTGCCGGGCTGGGGTGGGGAGCTTTGGCCGCGCCCAGCACCCGACGAGTGGAGCCACCGCCCCACTGGTAGTAGCCGCACCAGGCCCCCCAGCCCGCCTTTCCTGGCCTGGCTCCCTCGGCCCCGCCCCCCAGGGAGGCAGGGTGGGGAGGCCGCCCGGGAGTGAACCCGGCCCCCCGCCCCCGTCACCGCTGCGCCCCCGCGTCTCCATAGCGATTCTCCCGGCGCGCACCTCCGGGCCGGCCCCCCGCCCCCCCGGTTTGAACAATACGCGGCGGGGCCGGGGGCGGGGCCGGGCCTGGCCAGGGGCGGGGAGAGCGCGGGCGCTGGGGGCGCAAGCCGAGCGCACCGCCCAGGCAGCAGCCGGCCGCCGGGGTCTGAGCGGCGCGGTGCGGCCCAGCCCGCTCCGGGAGCGCAGCCCTCGCCCCGCTCCGGGCCCGCCCTGCTTCCCACGCCGCCCTGCCGAGCCAGCGCGGGAGCCACCTGGAGCCACCTAGAGCCGCCGCCGCCGCAGGTTGATGCGCGGCGCCCTCCCGGGACGCGCGGGGGAGCCATCTTGAAACCAACTTAGCAAACTTTCGCAAAGTGCTCTCGAAGTGGAAGCTGCGGGGGAGACCGGGAGCCCGGCCTCCGGTGTCCCCGCCAGGGCCCCCGGGGAGGCGGGGCGCGAGCCGCCCCGAGGGCCCGGCACAGGCCGCGCGGGAGCCGCCCCCCGGCCGCGCCGGGTGGATGCGGAGCCGCGCCGGGTGCATGGATTGTGCTCGGGCGCCCGGCTCGGGCTCGGGCTCCGGGCCATGGCGCCGCCGCCGCCGCCGCCTGTGCTGCCCGCGCTACTGCTCCTGGCTGCGGTCGCCGCCCTACCGGTGTTGGGGCTTCGAGCGGCCGCCTGGGAGCTGCGAGTGCCCGGCGGGGCCCGCGCCTTCGCCCTCGGGCCCGGCTGGACCTATGCGCTGGACGCGGCGCGCACGCCCCGGGCGCTGCGGGAGCTGCTGGACGTGAGCCGCGACGGGCGGCTGGCGGCGCGGCGGCGCGGGCCGGGCGCGGGGCTCCGGAGCTGCGCGCGCCTGGGGGGACGCCCGCTGCCGCTGCATGTCCGCCTGGCTGCCCGTAGCGCCCAGACGGCGCTGAGCCTCCGCCTGCGGGCACGCGCGCACGGTCCCGGTTGCAGCGCCCGGCCCCGGGGCGGACGGGCTCCCGGCGCGGAGCTGCGCGCGCGGGCTGTGCTCACGGTGCCTGACCCCGGCGCGGTGCTCTGCTTCCCCGGCCCCGGCGGCGGCGGGGCCACGCTGCACTCGGCGCTCGCGGCCCTGACCACGTTCCCCGCCTGCAGCTGCCCGCCGCGCGCCGGGTCCCGTTGCCCACGTCGTCCTGTCTGCCTGCCGCCTGGTGGCTCGGCCCGCCTGCGCCTGCTCTGTGCCCTGCGGCGCGCGGCCGGCACCATCCGGGTGGAGCTGGCGCTGGAGGCGGCCTCGGGGACACCCTCCCCATCGCTGTCGCCGCCAAGCCTGCCTCAGGTCGGGGCGGGGGCGGCGCGGCGGGCCCGGCGGGGTGCTGGCGGCAGCACTACCCCGCAGTTCCAGCTGCCGAGCTACCAGGTGTCGGTGCCCGAGAACGAGCCGGCGGGCACCGTGGTCATCGAGCTGCGCGCGCACGACCCGGACGAGGGCGAGGCGGGGCGCCTGAGCTACCAGATGGAGGCGCTGTTCGATGAGCGCTCCAATGGCTACTTCCTCATCGACTCCGACACGGGCTTGGTGAGCACCGCCCGCGCGCTGGACCGCGAGACCAAGGACACGCACGTACTCAAAGTGAGCGCTGTGGACCACGGCTCGCCACGGCGCTCGGCCGCCACCTACCTCACCGTCACAGTCAGCGACACCAACGACCACAGTCCGGTCTTCGAGCAGTCTGAGTACCGCGAGCGAGTGCGCGAGAACCTGGAGGTGGGCTACGAGGTTCTGACCATCCGCGCTACCGACGGCGACGCGCCCTCCAACGCCAATATGCGCTACCGGCTGCTGGAGGGCGCGGGTGGTGTCTTCGAGATCGACGAGCGCTCGGGCGTAGTGCGCACGCGGGCGGTGGTGGACCGGGAGGAAGAGGCCTCCTACCAGCTGCTGGTGGAGGCCAACGACCAGGGCCGCAACCCGGGCCCGCTCAGTGCCACTGCCACCGTGCACATCGTGGTGGAGGACGAGAACGACAACTACCCCCAGTTCAGCGAGAAGCGCTACGTGGTCCAGGTGCCCGAGGACGTGGCGGTCAACACGCCCGTGCTGCGCGTGCAGGCCACGGATCGGGACCAGGGCCAGAACGCGGCCATACACTACAGCATCATCAGCGGCAACCTGAAGGGGCAGTTCTACCTGCACTCGCTGAGCGGCAGCCTGGATGTGATCAACCCGCTGGACTTCGAGGCCATCCGCGAGTACACGCTGCGCATCAAGGCCCAGGACGGGGGCCGGCCGCCACTCATCAACTCCTCGGGGCTGGTCTCGGTGCAGGTGCTGGACGTGAACGACAACGCCCCCATATTTGTGAGCAGCCCTTTTCAGGCGGCCGTGCTGGAGAACGTGCCTCTGGGCCACTCGGTTCTGCACATCCAGGCAGTGGACGCGGACGCGGGTGAGAACGCGCGTCTGCGCTACCGCCTGGTGGACACCGCCTCGGCCTCCGTGGGCGGTGGCGGTGCTGGGCCCCAAGACCCCGCTTCGGCCGCGGACTTCCCTTTCCACATCCACAACAGCTCGGGCTGGATCACCGTGTGCGCGGAGCTGGACCGCGAGGAGGTGGAGCAGTATAGCTTCGGGGTGGAGGCGGTGGACCACGGTTCGCCGCCCATGAGCTCCTCCGCCAGCGTGTCCATCACGGTGCTAGACGTAAACGACAACGACCCCACGTTCACGCAGCCCGTGTACGAGCTGCGTTTGAACGAGGACGCAGCCGTGGGGAGCAGCGTGCTGACCCTGCGGGCCCTCGACCGGGATGCTAATAGTGTGATCACCTACCAGCTCACCGGCGGCAACACGCGGAACCGCTTCGCGCTCAGCAGCCAGAGCGGCGGTGGCCTCATCACGCTGGCGCTGCCGCTCGACTACAAGCAGGAACGGCAGTACGTGCTGGCGGTGACCGCCTCCGACGGCATGCGCGCGCACACCGCGCAGGTCTTCATCAACGTCACCGACGCCAACACCCACCGGCCGGTCTTCCAGAGCTCGCACTACACCGTGAGCGTCAGCGAGGAGCGGCCCGTGGGCACCTCCATCGCCACCATCAGCGCCACCGACGAGGACACCGGCGAGAACGCCCGCATCACCTACGTGCTGGAGGATCCGGTGCCGCAGTTCCGAATCGACCCCGACACCGGCACCATCTACACCATGACAGAGCTGGATTACGAGGACCAGGCCGCCTACACGCTGGCCATCACAGCCCGGGACAACGGTATCCCTCAGAAGTCCGACACCACCTCCCTGGAGATCCTCGTCCTGGACGCCAATGACAACGCACCGCGGTTCCTGCGGGATTTTTACCAGGGCTCCGTCTTCGAGGATGCTCCCCCGTCAACCAGCGTCCTCCAGGTCTCGGCCACGGATCGGGACTCAGGCCCCAATGGCCGCCTGCTGTACACCTTCCAGGGCGGGGACGATGGCGACGGGGACTTCTACATTGAGCCCACATCTGGCGTGATCCGCACCCAGCGCCGGCTGGACCGGGAGAACGTGGCCGTGTACGATCTTCGTGCCCTGGCCGTGGACCGGGGTAGCCCGGTGCCCCTTAGCGCCTCGGTGGAAATCCAGGTGACCGTCTTGGACATTAATGACAACCCTCCGGTGTTTGAGAGGGACGAGCTGGAGCTGTTTGTGGAGGAGAACAGCCCGGTGGGGTCCGTGGTGGCGAGGATTCAAGCTAGTGACCCCGACGAAGGCCCCAACGCCCAGATCATGTACCAGATTGTGGAAGGCAACGTGCCTGAGGTCTTCCAGCTTGATCTGCTGAGTGGGGACCTACGTGCCCTGGTCGAGCTGGACTTTGAGGTCCGGCGGGAGTACGTGCTCGTGGTGCAGGCCACGTCGGCCCCCCTGGTGAGCCGGGCCACGGTGCACATCCGCCTTCTGGACCAGAACGACAACCCGCCGGTGCTGCCGGACTTCCAGATCCTCTTCAACAACTATGTCACCAATAAGTCCAATAGCTTCCCCACTGGTGTGATTGGCCGCATCCCGGCCCACGACCCTGACCTCTCGGACAGCCTCAACTACACCTTCCTGCAGGGCAACGAGCTGCAGCTGCTGCTGCTGGACCCCGCCACGGGCGAGCTGCAGCTCAGCCACGACCTGAACAGCAACCGGCCGCTGGAGGCGCTCATGGAGGTGTCTGTTTCCGGTGAGTGGCCTTGGGGGCTCCGCGGGGCCACCTGGAGGGCTGCGGGCACCTGCCCCGAGCCCGCCCGGCTTGCCGGGGCGCAGTCAGGCCGGGCCCGGGTAGCTCCGGGGATTTGTGGCCTCCGGTTGGATGGTTGGATACCGCCAGCCCAGGGCGTGCTCCTCACCCAGGCCAAGAGGGTGAGAGGGGCACGACACTGCTGCCCTCAGCGTTTTTGCTGGGAGCAGGCCTGGGCTTCTTCAAGTTCAAGACCGGGGCTTCCTGGGCTTTTCTCAGAGGGTCTGGCTCCCGAGTTGTGCTCTAAAAACCTGGTCTCGGAGGTTATCTGAGCGTCTGGTTTGCTTGGTGATGCTTTGTAGTCAGCCACGTGCCTGTCTGGAAAGGTCAGAGGTCACTGGGTGCCCATGTGCCAATTAGTTCTTGGGTGGGACCGTTGGAAATTGCCGGATGGGTCCTTGAGTCGCCCTGCAAGACAGCTGGAGTTAGTTCCTTTCGTGTCTCTTTTCTGTCTCCTCCAGGTAGTAACAGTCGGGCTTATGTGTGCTCGCCTGTGTGGGAGCTCTTTGAAAGCGCAGCCTCGTTTGATCTTGGCTTCAGCTCCTGGACGTGCACTTGTAATTCGGATGTTACTTAGAGGCCTGCCTGGGCTGGTGGTGGAGCCAGTGTGGGAACCCTGCTGGCCCGCTCTGGGCTGGAGGGAGGATTCTCACCAGGCAGTCCGGGGTGGGTCCTCCATGCTGCTGACCTCCCTGTGGCAGGTGGAGCTGCGGGGCCAGAGAGGGGGACGAACAGGAGGACACAGAAGAGAGAGGGAAGGATTTGGCCGGGGCCGGTGGGGGGGGGATTGGGGAACAGTAAAGAGACCCCCCCAGTGGCTCCTGCAGGCAGGTGACCTTAATTAGGAGACCAAACTATCACCAAAAAAGGCTAGGATCTGTGGGTTGAGTCAATGTTTCAGATGAATTGTTTAAACAATAAATTATTACAATACAGCATACCCATGGGAGCCCTGGAAGAATTAAAAAGTTAATTTTCTGATTTATTTTGTTTCTGCATTTGGCTGTAATTCTTTATATATTAAGGATTGGGTAGCAAACAGGTTCCAGTTGTTTGCTTATAAAATCCGGAACTTAACAGGTCCAGTTTTGAGGCCATGCGATACTGCAACATTGATGTTGTGTCAGCCTAGTCTGTCTGTAGGTGAATATTGTGGGTTTTGTGAAGTTGTGAATGTGTGTAGAGAATACGGAATAGCCCTTTAAGGAGAATTGTCAACCAGGGTTATGGATTTTCCGAGCAGCAACAATTTAAAAAAAAGTCTCTTTCACAAATTTCCATTTGCATTTTCTCTTTCTTTTTTCCCCCGTACTGCTTTATCTGCTAGATAAAGCAGAGTGGATGGAAAATTTAGCCTATATAAAAATGACTTGGGGGGACTTACCTGGTGGTGCGGTGGTTAAGAATCCGCCTGCCAATGCAGGGGACACGGGTTTGATCCCTGGTCTGGGAAGATCCCACATGCCACGGAGCAACTAAGCCTGCGCGCCCCAACTACTGAGCCTGCGCTCTAGAGCCCGTGAGCCACTACTACTGAGCCCGAGAGCCACAACTACTGAGCCCAAGCACCTAGAGCCCATGCTCTGCACCAAGAGAAGCCCCCGCCTGCCTCAACTAGAGAAAGCCTGCGCGCAGCAACGAAGACCTAACACAGGCAAAAAAAAAAAAAAAAAAAAAAATGACTTGGCAACATCATAGGGTTTTGAATTTGCAGGGGATATGGTGCTTTAGTGGGAACGGGCGCACGCCGGGAGCAGGGATGTTTCGTGTGTCTGAAGCATCAGGAATGTGGCCCCCCCTACGATGGATGGATAAAGGGTTTAAGATGGATTTTGTTCAAAAGAGGTTAGTTACTGAGGGCCGTCTTGCCTACCGGGTGGAACCACAGCCAGGACCACAGTTGAAGGTGGGTTGGGTGCTCCATGCTATGCTGTAATTGTCCCAGTGATCCAGTTTGGGCTTCCAGTCCTTGTGACGTACCCTCGTGTCAGTCAGGCACTGGGGCCTCATGTCCACCCTCCCAGATGATGATGATCACCTTGTACTGGGTTCTGCCTGGATATCAAGCAGTTTTGTAAACTCTTTTACCTACACCATCACTTATTCCTCTGGTGCCTGGGAAGTGAGTGGCATTAGGCGGCTGCCCATTACACAGATGAAGAGACTGAGGCTCAGAGGGGTTACGTCACTTCCTCAGGGTCACATAGCCGGCAAGCAGGAGCACCAGGCATCCAACCCAGATGTAAGCAAAACAAGCCGGCTCTTCGCACTCCCCTCTCTTACCTGAGAGAAAATTTTTGTTTTGTTTTTGTTTTTTTAAAATTGAATTTCATTTTAGTTACTTTTTTTTAATATAAATTTATTTATTTATTTATTTATTTTTGGCTGCATTGGGTCTTCGTTGCTGCGGGCGGGCTTTCTCTAGCTGTGGTGAGCCGGGGCTACTCTTCGTTGCGGTGCATGGGCTTCTCATTGCGGTGGCTTATCTTGTTGCGGAGCGTGGGTTCTAGGTGCGTGGGCTTCACTAGTTGTGGCACGTGGGCTCAGTAGTTGTGGTGCACGGGCTTAGTTGCTCTGCGGCATGTGGGATCTTCCCGGGCCAGGGATCGAACCCATGTCCCATGCATTGGCAGGCGGATTCTTAACGACTGCACCACCAGGGAAGTCCCAAGAGAAAAGTTTTGAGGAATTAGTTGCTAAGCTGAATTGCTTCAGGGCCGAATCCTTGCCCTGGTTTAAGTAGGCACCTTGGGATCCTATACAACCCTCTGACCATTTGACGACTATTTAATGCTTCAAAGAAAAAAATATTATAAACTATAAAATATGTAATTCCCAACAGCAAAGCTGTGTGTAGAAACAGAACAAAACAAAAAGATCAGCCTTTGAATTAACCAGACTTGGAGTCTTAGGTTTTTTAAAGGAAACAATGGGGAAAGCTGTGGTTTCAAACTCACAAGCTATTTTCAGTGAAGTGTGATTGGCTTCCCCGGGTTTACAGCCATACCCTATGGCCTCTAGCACATTATTACCGCCCTCGAGGTGCTGTAAAGAAGAGCCCATGGGTCTTCCCTGGTGGCGCAGTGGTTAAGAATCCTCCTGCCAATGCAGGGGACACGGATTCAAGCCCTAGTCCAGGAAGATCCCACATGCCGCAGAGCAACTAAGCCCATGTGCCACAACTACTGAAGCCCGTGCGCCTAGAGCCCGTGCTCCGCAACAAGAAAAGCGACCGCAGTGAGAAGCCTGCGCACCGCAACGAACAGTAGCCCCTGCTCGCCGCAACTAGAGAAAGCCCGTGCGCAGCAACAAAGACCCAACGCAGCCAAAAATAAATAAATAAAATAAATAAATAAATGAAAAAGAAGAAGAGCCCAGTTGTACACTAGGTTTTGTGGAAGCCATGCCAGGAAGGGCTGGGTGCTTCCAGAAGTGGAGCCGCTGGGAAGGTGCACAGGATTGCGGGGACCGGGGGTGGGGGGTGGGGTCGGGGAGGGGGATGGGGTATGTGGTACCCAAGATGGACACGCTTGGGAGGAGGGCAGCTCCTTTTGCCTGGATGGGGGAGTTAGTACAATCTTTGGACTGGGAGCAGATAGTGTTGATGGTTTTATGTGGCCCACCAAGGACAAAACACTGAAAATTTTCTGAATTCTGAGTATAGTCACATTCAAATTGCTCCCGTTTTTAGATAACTTCCAGTGATACATGGTGTTTGTTTTATATGTGATAGTTTTTTTTTTTTAATTTTTAAAATTTATTTTTGGTTGTATTGGGTCTTTGTTGCTATGCACGGGCTTTCTCTAGTTGTGTTGAGCGGGGACTACTTTTCGTTGTGGTGCGTGGGCTTCTCCTTGCGGTGGCTTCTCTTGTTGCGGAGCACAGACTCTAGGTGCACGGGCTTCAGTAGTTGTGGCACGTAGGCTCAGTAGTTGTGGCTCACAGGCTCTAGAGTGCAGGCTCAGTAGCTGTGGCTCACGGGTTTAGTTGCTCCGGGGCATGTGGGATCTCCCCGGTCTAGGGCTCGAACCTGTGTCCCCTGCATTGGCGGGCGGATTCTTAACCACTGCACCACCAGGGAAGTCCCTATATGTGACAGGTTTTTTTTTGTTTTTAAATTTTTTTTTTTAATAAATTTATTTATTTATATTTGGCTGTTTTGGGTCTTTGTTGCTGCGCGCGGGCTTTGTCTAGTTGCCGCGAGCGGGGGCTACTCTTCGTTGTGATAGCACTGGCTTCTCATTGTGGTGGCTTCTCTCGTTGCGGAGCGCAGGCTCTAGGCGCGCAGGCTCAGGAGTTGTGGCGCATGGACTTAGTTGCTCTTAGTTGCTCTGCGGCATGTGGGATCTTCCCGGACCAGGGCTCGAACCCGTTTGTTTCCCCTGCATTGGCAGGCGGATTCTTAACCACTGTGCCACCAGGGAAGTCCTATGTGACAGTTTTTGAATGAGATTTAAAATTTTACGATAGGGGCTTTTGTACTCCGAATGTTTATAAGAGCCGTGTTTGCGTTTTAGAAAGCAGCGTGGCTAATAACCCAAGGGGACTGTCGCGTGTGGAGTCCCTTAGGTAGTTTTTCTAGATGTAGGTCATTTAGTAACACAGACATTTTAAATTCAACTTGAACATGTGTGTCCCTGTGGGTGTCCAGCTGTGAGCTGCACATCATGGAACGCGGCATTTGGTGGAAAATGACCTTGTGCTTGTGGGCATGTGGGCCAGTGGGGGTGGGAAAAGTAGCATTTTGCGGGGTAAAAATGATTGGGCCATGAGTCATTCAGACGTGTCAGAAAATACTGAAAGTCGTGAAATAACAAGATTGAATAACCTTTATCCGTTTACTCTGGTGGGGACTTGATGGGATAAAGCCGTCCAGGCTTGATAAAGTTTTAAAAAGTGTTTGCCGAGTTAAATACAGGATATCGTAGGGACTCTGATGGCCAACAAGGAAATAGGGAGATGGGCATTGTACCAGGCAGCGTCTGGAGGCAAGCATTATGTTTCTTTTCTGAATCTTACCATGTGGAAAAGGATCAGACCAGCTTAAACCACGTCAGTTGTCGAGCTGGATTCTCCAGTAACGTAACTTGCCCCGGAAGAGTTAGGTACTTTGGGAAGCTAGTTAACCGTCTCAGGGCTACAGTATCTGGAGGTAGTCACTTGCTAATATACTTTCAGAAACAGTGGCTCAGAAACAAGGGGGTGTTTATTTGTTTATCGAGCGCCTACTATGTGCCGGGCCTACTGTGTGCCAGGCCCTGGAGAGGGAGGTTGGGTGGAGACAGTCGATAAACAGGGAAGTGAATTCAAGGGGAGGGTGGGCTGGGGACTCCCCCGTGCCCAGGTGAGTGTGCTATGCCTTCCCAGTGGGGGGCTGGGCATGGCTGAATCCCCTCCCCCCCCCAGCTGAGCTGCTGATGGGGGTGGGTGGACAGAGGGGATTTGGGAGGTTAGCTGGTGAGATGTGGAGGTGAGGGTGGGGTCGGTCAGCCCACGTGCTCCTCGCGCTGGGACCCTCCCCCACGACCCCCGCGCCCCGACCCCGTGCTACCTGTCTGCTCCTGCAGCAGATGCATCAGTGGAAGGTATTGTCTCATCGAGGAGCACACCAGGGCCCCCAGAGGCTCGACCCCGCATCCTGGGCGCCCAGCTTGTGGTGGCCGCTTTGGGATTTGAACCCGGGACGGCGGCTCCTGAGCTGTGTTCTCTCAGGCTGTGCTTTGGGGAACATGCAGATGAAGATGGGGAGAGCAGGTGCCTGCACCAGGGGAGGGCCCTGAGGCCCCTTTGGACCCCGTGCAGCTGGGCACCTGTGACCTTGTCGTGACGACGGTTGGATGCACAGGTCTGGGCAGGAGAGACCAGCTGGGGCCACAGCCAGAGGTGGTGAGCATGGCCTCCGCGGTGACAGAGAGGACCATCATGGCCGCGGGGGTGGAGGGCACTCGGGCAGAGGACCCCCATGATGGGGACATGGGTCAGGTGCAGCCTGGGGGGGGCCCAGGAAGGCTGGACCTGCCTGAGAACTGGAGCCGGAATACCCACCTGCAGGAGGAAAAAACCAAGGGTCCGAGGCCCTGGGGGCTGAGGGAGTGTGAGGGCCTGAAGGGGGTCACCAGTGGCTGATGGCTTTTGGTGTTCAGGGAGCCTCAGGACAGAGGTGTGACTTGGGTTAGCCCAGGGGGGGTCCTTGATGGTCTCCATGAGAGCCGGGGTGTTGGGGGGCTTGGGGAGCAGAGGACTGGGTGACCGGGTGTGGGGGAGACTCAGAGGGAAGGTGCGATGGCCATGGGGACCCAGGCAGAGTTGACAGTCGAGAGGAGTTGACCAGCTAACGGGCACAACCGTCCTGGCCCGTCCTGCAGTGCTGCCTGCTTGCGCAGGTGTTCATCTGTCACAGGCGCTGGCACCTCGGGGGGGGCACTGGACTCGGGGGATAAGCCTCAGTGGCAGTTAGGGGCCTGCTGTGGCCGAGCTGAGTGTCGATGGGGCTGTAGGAGTCGGGGCGGGGACGGCGGCGTCTGCTTCTCTTTGAGCCACGGGACCCCTGATGCGGGAGCAGGAGGGCAGGGGAGGATGGGCAGGGGCTGAAGGGCACAGGTGACCTGGACTCACAAGGACCCAGCTTTCCCCATCTCAGCGCTGGCTACCTGGTGACCTGAGGTCTCCATCTGTCCCCACGTACCAATGAGGGTGACAGAGAGACTGTTTTTTTTAAATCTGGGAAAAGTTGCAGCCACATGAGCCCTTCGGAAGGAGGGGTGGCGCTGATATCATACCTGGAAAAGTGACTGGTGTTGGTGATGCCACAAGTCTGTCCAGAACCTGGTGTCACCGTTGAAAGTCCACTTTGGTCTGGGCTGATGCACGCGCCTGTCCGTTTGGACACCTGAGAGCAGAAACCTGTTAAGGAACCAGGTGGGTGGGAGGGTGGGTGCCAGGGCCCTGGTAGCAGAGGCTGTGCCCCCGGGGCATGTAGTCTGGCTGGGCCGCCGGCACTTGGATGCAGACAGAAGCAGATTTTATCAAGTGGGGCAGAGAGTGCAGAAAATATTCTGAAGGCTGGCTTGATTCTTTTCAACTCACAGCCTTGGGGGAAAATAGTTTTCGGTTTTTTCTTCTTCTCTAACCTGAACACGTAGGTTCTTATAAAAGCCCTCCTTGGATATTGGGTGGAGGAGGGATAGTAAATAACCCTCTTCCTTTTTGCATGTTTGTTTTGGAAGGGTAACCGGGGTAACTCGGGTTAGGGACCCAGGTTGTGGTGGACAGAGGGAAGTAGCCTTTCGTTCTTGGGGACAACGGGCCCCCCTCTGCTTTGCCCTGTGGGCCTGAGGCTCGGCACACAGTAGATGCTCAGCAAATCTGTGGATTATTTATGGAATGATCCAGAGGGGTCCGGGGGGAGGGGCCACGTGCCGAGGCCAAGGGCGGCTCCTCCTCTTCTGCCTTCACTTAGAGGACAGATGGGGGGGGAGGGGGCCTGTGCAGAGGACAAGCCACTCTCAGTTCCTTCCATGCTTGGCTGGGGGCTTGGCCCCGGGTGGAAAGAATGGGCTGTTTTAGGAGAACTCCAATGGCTGGATTCTGCTTTTGCTTCAGGTAAGAACTTGTGGCTACCTGGCTAATCAAGCACCTTTTTGGGCGTGAACATTCCGAAGCTGGGAAAAGCCCAGCAGGAGGCTTTATCATTTTCATCACTCTGTTGAGTGTCTCTTGATGTCCTGGATAAAGGCCATGGTTTTTTCTTAAACACACAGGCACGCACATGTACACATATACACACGTACACACATACACACGTACACACATACACATGTACGCGTGTCTACACGTGAACACACACATGATTTAAACAACTACTTTAAAGGCAAACTATGTAGAATAACCTTTCCTTCCACCCACCGCACTACTGGGTTTTAACCTTTGCCGTCGTGGTGGAGGGCACATGGGCCAACACCGGGGGTCCCTCGGAGCTGGGGGCCTTGTGCAGGGGTTTGGGAACGCACGGAGGATGGGGGACCCCGTGGAAGGGGCACTGTGCTAGCCCTTGGCCGGCGGACGCCACCATGTCAGAGCCACAGTGCCTGGGAGGTCGGCGGCTGAGGCTGCAGGGATTGGCCTTGTGAGCACCTTTCCATGTGCTTTTCCGTTGGAGCTGCCGGTGCAGGTGAACTTCAGGTGAACAGGTGAGCTGGTGTCCTTTCTCCATGAATCTTGTGGACGAGGTGACAGTCCTTCCATTTTCTAGGCAGGAACCTGAGATGCGCTGCCCCGCCCCTCACCTTTCGTCATGTTTCCTGAAAGGGTGGACACTTCTGGGTCTCCGAATGCCTTGTGCTGGCTCTGGGGAGCTGGGGGGTTATGGCCCCCCTCCCTGGCAGTGCCCCCCAGCCCCCCTCCTCCTCTTTGCTGTGGCTTCATGGTCAGGGGTCGGGGCCTGGCCCTCGAGGACCAGGAGGCCCACGGTGCAGGAGGCTGGCCTCAGAGCCGGATGGGGCGTCTGGGCTGGTCACATGAGAGCACGGTCACCACGCTGTTCTGGCTTGTGTGCCTGGGCTCTGCCTGCGTCATCTCACTGGGATCTCAGAGAATCCTCATTTCACAGCGGAGAGACTGAGGCCGGCGAGCTGGTCGTGGTGGGGAGGGCCAGGCCCAGACCCTGGTGTCTGAGTGCTCTAACCACTGTGGTGACCACCCCCTTCAATCCCCACCTTCGGCCAATGGCTGAGCCCTGGAAGGGGGAGCCCAGGTTTGGGGATTCTGAGGATGGAAGCTCGGTGAGAGTGACCACATTGCCCAGAACAGGAGGGCTGAGGGTCACGTGTGCATCAGGCCTGATTCCACGGGAGCAACTCGGCCCTTCCCCCCTCCCTCGGATGAGCAGGGTGGGGAAGCAGGGGGTCCTGGGGAGCTGTGCCCGAGTCTCTATGGGGTCTTCTGTGGTGGAGCTGTGTCATAGGAGAGTGTGGCGTGCAGGACCGGTGTGCACCAGGTGCAGGGAGGAACCAGAGCCAGTGCAGGGGTCAGAGCCACAGGCAGGGGAGGTGGGCGCCGATGGGGAGCCCACACAGAGCAGCTGTCCGATGTGCCCTCGGGGGGCGTTCCGGCTGCAAGAGCCCAGGTTCTGCTGGCCGGGGAGCCCCTGCCAGCCTTCCCTCTTTCCCTCCCTCTCTCCCTCCATCTGTCAATCAAGAGTTTTCTCTCATTTCTTATAATGTGTTTTTACTGCTGGTTCCGTAGCTTTCCTATCTTTTTAGGAGTTTTAAAACACCTACTCTAAATTATACTTCGTTAAGGTAGACTAACAGCAAGTAGTGTAAATAAAGTCGTATGCTCTGTAAGCATTTGGAGATAAGAGCTTTCTTGCCAGGCAATACACTTTTATCAGTGAGTTGGGTTTTTTTTTTTTTTTTTTTGGCCGCTCCTTGTGGCTTGCGGGATCTTAGTTCCCTGACCAGGTATCAAACCCTTGCCCCTTGTGGTGGAAGCGCAGAGTCCTAACCACTGGACCACCAGGGAGGTCCCTGTGAGTTGATTGTTGCAGGACCATTTCCATAGAGTGAAGTAGTTCAGCTGCTCTGCAGCCCTGCATTGGAAAAGGCCAAGTGCGGCCACCATCCCAGCAGCTGTCCTTCTGTGTTGTGACCCATCTCCAGTATTGGGGGGAGCATGAGGGAGGTTTCACTGGCGAGGAAGCCCGGGTGGCATGCCCTCGTGCTGACTGCTGACACTGGTCCGGGTGGCCCTCTCTGGGCCTTGGTGCCCCCATTGAAATGGGGGTGGGGGTGGGGTCATTGCCCAGGACCCTCCTCTCGACTCCTACCCTGTATCATTCTGTAAGTGAAGGGTCCAGCCTGGGCCGTGACTTGGGAAACCTTTTTCTTGCCATGTACTGTGCAGGTGCTGAGAAATGATCGCGTTTAAAAGCTGTTATGAACTGCTTTCATATCCAGTATCTGATAAGGGAATACTATCCAGAACATGTAAAGAACTCCTGCAACTCAACAGCAGAGAAACAGACAACCAGATTAAACAATGGGCAAAGGACATGATAGACATTTCTCCCAAGAAGAGAGCCAGATGGTCAACAGGCAAAAGATGCTCAACACCACTGATCATTAGGAAAATGCAAATCAGAGCCACAGTGGGACACCACCTCAGACCTTTAGGATGGCCATTATGAAAACAAAACAAAGGAGAAAATAGCAAGTGTTGGCAAGGGTGTGGAGAAATCGGAACCCTTGTGCACTATTGGGAATGTAAAATGGTGCAGCTGCTGTGGAAAACAGTGTGGTGGTTCCTCAAAAAGTTAAACATAGAATTGCCATAGGATCCAGGAATTCCGCTTCTGGACATACACCCCAAAGAAGTAAAAGCAGGGACTTAAACAGATATTGGCACACCCATGTTCATAGCAGCACGATTCACAATAGCCAAAGGTGGAAGCAACCCAAGTGTCCATTGGTGGATGAACGGATGAGCAAAAGTGGTCTCTACATACCACGGAATATCGTTCAGCCTTAAGAAGGAAGGAAGTTCTGACACAGGCTAACCACGTGGATGGACCTTGAGGGCGTTGTGCTCATTGAAAGAAGCCAGACATAAAAGGACGAATAATGTAGGATTACTTGAGGTTGCTGGGGTAGTCAAATTCGTAGAGTTAAAAAGTAGAATGGACGTTACCAGGGCTGGGGAAGAGGGAATGGGGGTGGGGGTTGTTTGATGGGTATATAGTTTGATGGGTATAAAGTTTCAGTTTTGCTAGATGAAAAGAGCTCTGGAGATGGATGGTGGTGATGGTTGCACAGTAACGTATTTAATGCCACTGAGCTGTACACTTAAAAATGACTACAGTGTTAAACTTTACGTACATTTTACCACAATTAAAAAAACGCCAACAAAGCAAAACTGTTCCGGCCACTCAGGTTCTGGTCAAGTGGAAGCAGGTGCCTTTGCCTTGTGGTTTTCCCGCCCCGAGACCTGCGCCCTGCTCCCTTTTGTCTTGTCCTGGGTTGTGATGGCATCCAGGCCCCTTCTGCAGAGCCCGGGTGTCTCATTCTTTGTGTTTCTGAGCTCAACCTGTGGCTTGACAGCGTTCACAGCAAAAGGGGCAGGTACGTTAATATAAATTTTGGGTCTGGTACCTGAGTAAAGTCTCGTTGGTGTTTAACTGTATATTAGAAGCTGCAAAGATGAACATGTACCTTGCCTTTAAGGCCCAGGGTGAGAAGAAGGGTCCTCGGATCCCTGGGTGCCCGGGTGTCCCCAGGGCCTTGCAGCCCAGCCTGGGGAAGGAGGTTGGCTCGGGGTTGGGGATCCAGACCTGAGGCCAGTGCCTCCAGCTGGTCCCACGGCTGCACGGGAGGAGGCCAGCGGGGGGCGGGGACACTGCTGCCCCGCCCGCATGCGAGGCGGGTTCCGCTCTCCCCAGCCCCACCCTGTCATTTGGCCCCTCCCCCGATCAGGACCAAGTCTCGGGTTCAGTACAACTCGGCACATGTGCCGGTCCACGCGTATCTTTGTTGGCATTTTGACACGTGTAAGCAATTAGGTATGATCTTTCCTTTTGTATTTTTATTGAGGTGACATTCACATAACATAAACCATTTCAAAGTGGACAATTCAGTGGCATTTGGTACATTCACAGTGATGTGCAACCACCACCTGTCTCTTTCTAAACGGTTTTTGTCACCTCCAGAGGAAACCCCATACCCATTAGGGTCACTCCCCCTCCCCTCACCTCCCAGCCCCTGGGAAGCCCAGTTGTGTGGTCAAGGGTCAGCCAAAGCCCTTGCCCCCCCCAGGGTCTGGGCCGGGGCAGAGATTCTGGCGGCGTCTTGGGGTTGCTTTGGGCCATCCTGTGTGAGATCCCCACTGGGCACTTCTGCTGCCTCTTGGTTCCCTCTGGAGCTTTGCCTGGGCTGCGCACAGAGGATTTGAGTTGTGGGTTCCTTACCCCGCCCAGCCCTCTCTCTGCACCTTCTGTAAAGTTCTGCTTCACTCACAGACTTTTACAGGCTGCATCCTGGGCTCAGATCAAGCCTCCTAAGAAGCCAAGGGACTTGTGATCAGCTGGATGTTAGATTGAGTGAAAGGGTCGGCCGATTCTGTTAGGACCAGTCCTTCAAGGTTACAGACCTGCTGCGTCAGCTTCGGGGGGCTGCTGTAACTGGTGCCTTCAAACAACGGACATTTATTCTCTCACGGTCCGGAGGCCACAGATCCGAGAAATGGAGGTATCGGCAGGTGGCTCCCTCTGAAGCTGTAGGGCTTCCTGCCTCTTCCAGGGGTTGCCAGGACCCTCAGCCTGCAGCTGCATCACCTGGTCTGCTTGCCTTGGTTATCACCTGGCCCCCTCCCCGTGTGTCTCTACATCTTCTCCTTGCTCATAAGCACTCCAGTCCTACTGAGTTTTGTTTTTTGGCCGCGCTGTGTGGCATGCAGGATCTTAGTTCCCCAACCAGGGCTCAAACCCGAGCCCCCCCGTAGTGGAAGCGCAGAGTCCTAACCACTGGACCACCAGGGAAGTCCCTCCAGTCCTATCGAGTTTAGGGCCCATTCCACTCCTCTACGACTTCATCTTAATTTATATCTTTATCACATCCGCAGAGACCCTACTTCCAAATAAGGTCACGTTCACAGGTACCGGCGGTTTGGGACTTGGATGTATCTTTTTGGAGGACACGATTCAACCCACTATAGCACCTGCCTGCATGCTCGGGCACATAACTGATTTCTTTCTGTTAAATCGGGTGATGGAGTTCTGCTTTCCCAGTGGAACCCACGGTTTGCCCACCTGAACACCTGGAACACAGCAGGGTCTCCCTTATTGTAGTGACCCATCGAGATCCTCCCCTTTTCTCTCTTCCCCTCAGGCTCCTCTAATTAGACTGAATATCACACCAGATGAGGTTTCCTGTCGGTTGTGATCACACAGGCTCCTAACTCTCTACTCACTTAGGAAATCATAGCGGCCTTTGGGCTTAGTGGATGTGTGCGCATGCCTCCAGATGTGTAGTGAACAGAAGGTCGGTGTGAGGGCAGGTAAGCATGTTTTTAAGATGAGAGCTCACCCTGCTTTGCCTTTTGTGATTTGTTGCCCTGGGACCCGACTGTAGGAGTCGCCTTTTCGATTGATCCTCTCTTCTAAGCATGGAAAATTCTCTAATGTGTAATTGAAAGTTCCCCCAAATCTTCAAAGAGAGAATGGAAAATATTAAGGTTTATTGTTCTGAGAGATTTCCTGTGCATCCGGCACATGGCCATCGGAGGTCAGGGGTGTGTGCGTGTGCGCCTGTGTATGTGTGTGTGTGTACGTGGGTGCAGAGAGTTACAGCGCGTGTGCAAGGGCACCTCACGGTGGAACAGATATGCCCAAGGAAGTGGGATTGGGGGCCAGCGGTTCTGGACCCGGACAGCGCCACTTGTTGCTAAGTAGAAAATGACAAGTGCTACATGAAGTCAGTTTTGGGGGAAAACCAGGCGGAGGTGACCCCGAAGGCAGGAAGCTGAGGGCTTCAGGGTCGGGACAGCTGTCCAAGTCCCCGGTCTGGCCTGGGAAAGCCATTGTGTTTGCTGCAGGAACCCTGCTTTCCCTCCCTTTGTTTCTGTCACTCATCCGTCTGGCATTTTTTGAACCAAAAGTGAATTTGGTGTGTGGGAGCTGACCAAGCTCCTTCAGGGGCCAAACTGGTGTGTGGCAGCTCCTTTCTCTGTAGCTGGGGAGCCCGGTGGCGGGGGGGGGGGGGTTCTTTTTCCCTCTCTGTAGTGACCCCTCCGACAGGACGCCCTCCATCCTGCTTCCCCGGAACCAGTGAGTCTCTGCGTCTGCGTTCTCTGGAGCTGATGACCCCAGCCTCGGGGTCTTTCCTTTCTAACCCCCGCTTAGAAACCAAAAAGGGCGTCTCCTGGCTCACCCAGCCGGGACACGGGTTTGAGTAGGATTCGGTGGGGCGGCGGCAGGTGCTTTGGGGCAGTAGGGAGGCACTGTGACGTGTAGCTGGGGCCACAGCTTCCTGTCGCAGCCCTGGGGTGTGGCCCCTGTCCTGAGAGTTGTTTTTAAACACTGTGCAAACTGGCGAGAGGTGGAGAGAACGGAGCTGAAGAGCGCAGGGAGTGACGTGGCCGTGGAAAGTGCCAGGAGGAACCGTGGCGGCGAGAGGAGCTTCTCGGTGTGTCCTTTCCCGTTGTTTTGTTTTCAAGGTCACATGTGCATGATCCCTGTTGGTGGGCGCTGCCTGATAACATTCTTGGGGTCGGCTTAACAGATCCTTTTAGGGAGGAAGCCTTTAGTGCCACCAGCTAATAACACAAGTTAAACCTGAGCTTGTGATTTCTGAGCACGGTCTTGTTTACCGTGTATGCGTGCCCGCAGGACAATTTACTGAACATAAAATCCAGCAACCTAGCCGTCACGGAGTGGACAGTCCAATGGCATTTGGGACATTCTCGGTGCCGTGCAACCATCACTCCTGTCTGGCTTGGGAATATTTTCAACTTGTATACTTTTTGGTTTACTTTATTGATGTTTGAAAAGATACTCTTAAATCACTAGCCTGTCAATACCCATGATTGGGATTGGTTGCTTTTAGCGGAGTGGTTGTTCACTGTCTGGTGGGAAGGGAGGTAGGTGTCCACCCTCATCCTTGTGGGGCCTGTCTGCGGGGGCTGAGCGTGGAGCTTCTGCCCTAAGAGCCAGAGACACAGCTTTGGGTCTCAGCCTTGGTCTTTTGCCTGCTCCCATGCCCCGGCCAACATTGGAGTCACTGTGGGACCCGGGGAGGTTCACCATGTAGGACTTCAGTGCTAAAACTGAGCAGGTCCTGGGCAGAGTAGGCAGGACTGTCACATTGCTGTCCCCTAGCCTGACAGTCCCTCTTGCATGACGCCCTGGACTCCATCTGAGTCCTCGGGCAGCATCAGTCACATTCAGGCCTGTGGTCCATCCAGGGTGCCCCCAGCTGGTGCCGACCAGGCCCCATCCCGAGCCCCAGACCTAGTCCGCTGTGCCCACAGCCTGCCCTCTGTCAGATGTGTCTTCTAGAGTTTGCTAGTCTCCGCCCCTCCCACGTGTTGGCCTGAGGCCTTCCCACCCGATAATCTAGATAATCTACCTGCCTTGGGCTTAGCCAACGCATGGCTCCGCCCCCTTCCCCACCTCCTGCCCCTCCGCCTGGACTGAGCAGGTGTGTCTGGGCCTGAGGCTTTCTCACCCCTCATACCTTGTCCCTAAGTGGAATTCTGCCTCCCATACCCCACCCCAGTGTCCCACCTGCCAGAGCCTCAGCCTCCGCTCCTGGAGACCTGGCCTGGCCCCGTGATGGCTACCCAGCGAGTCCTCAGACCAAGGGCCCCCCGGGACCCCTCCCTTGGGGCACTTGCTCATGGGGCGATGCCGGTGGCAGAACTGAGCTCATTGTGTGGCCCCGGCTGCCCCCGCGGTCTCCCGAGCATCTCGTGTGTGCCCTGCTCCTCCCGCCGTCCCAGTCACCCCTTGGGGTCAAGGCCTCGTCCTTCCCAGCAGCCTGGCTCTCAGGGAGGTGTCCTTCCTGTGAACCTGTGCCCCCCCCCGCCCCCCATTGGCCCATCAGCATCCTGGGCTTATTAGCAGGTATGCCCACCAGCCTGCTCATAGAAGCTGTGCCCTCTGGGTGCTGGTGAGGCTAGGCTAGGTAATGTGCTTCTGGAGACGTGACAGTTAGTACTTTACACAGAAGATCTGACTCTCCCAGGTATTCTCTAGACTTTCCTGCTTTTTAAAAAGCTAATTTTAGTCACTGGATGAGCAGGTCAGCATCCATTCGGGGAAACAGAAGCCACCCTAGGTATTTCAAGCAGAAAGGAATTTGACGCAGGGAATTGGGGCTGGAGGCAAAACCGGGTTGTCTGTTCCCCCACCCCTCCGTCTCTGCCTCTGCTCCGTGGAGGCCTGTGGTCACCTTCTCTGGGCTGTCCATGCCACCCAGGGGTTGGACCAGGTCCGTGACTTACGACATTCCTTCAGCAGCAGAGCTCTTCACAGGAAATCATGGGCTATAAGATGAGCCCATTCCAACTGGGTGCCTCCCGGGGGCACTGGGGGAAGGGGTCCCCCCGGGCATCACGGGAGCAAGTTGGCCACTGAGGAGATGCCCGGGTGAAACCACAGTGTGGAGGGTCCCCACCCATTAGGTGGGTGTGTGACAGTGGCCCTGAGTTCTGTTTTTTTTTTTTTTTTAGTTTATTTTATTTATTTATTTTTGGCTGCGTTGGGTCTTCGTTGCTGCACGTGGGCTTTCTCTAGTTGTGGAGAGCGGGGGCTACTCTTCGTTGCGGTGCATGGGCTTCTCATTGCGGTGGCTTCTCTTGTTGCGGAACACAGGCTCTAGGCAGTGGGCTTCAGTAGTTGTGGCACATGGGCTCAGTAGTTGTGGCTCACGGTCTCTAGAGCACAGGCTCAGTAGTTGTGGTGCACGGGCTTAGTTGCTCCGCGGCATGTGGGATCTTCCCGGACCAGGGCTCGAACCCGTGTCCCCTGCCTTGGCAGGCGGATTCTTAACCACTGCACCACCAGGGAAGCCCTGGCCCTGAGTTCTGAAGGCAACACAGGCTTGGGGTGCGGAGTTTGGAGTGGACGCCGGCGGCCCCGAGCGGCTTGGGGCACTCACCCGCCGGGCTGAAGGGCTGGAGGGCTGGCGGGTGCAGGCAGGCATCCCCGGGTGCGGAGTGGGGCTCCAGGGCTTTTCCTGCAGTGACTTGCTCTTGTTGAGGGGGTGAGGATGACTCAGAGAGTGGGTGCCGGGCCCGAGGCTCATTTTGCTGCACCGCTGAGCTGTGAGCTGAAGCTCCTCCCTGCAGCCCTGGCTTCCTCGGCGGACGGACTTTTCCCTGTGGGCTTGCTGCTCTTGACACTAAGAGGGGGACCATGGAGAGAGCGGGAGCGGCAGGGACAGTGACCGTGGTCCCTGCCTCCCAGCTGGGATCTGGCCGGGTGGCGTCCTCGGGGCATGTCCCCCCAGGTCTGGTCTGACTCACTGGCAGCTGGGGCCTCCGGGGATCAGAACGTGAACAGGCCTTGGTGGATGGGATATCTGGGGCCTGTTGAGATGCTGGGGCTTCTGCATCACGCAGGTTAGCCATGCAGGAGTGACTCAGATGGTACAGTTTAGGGACCTTGACCCCATCGTCAGCGGTCTCACCTTGGCGATGAGGGTGGGGAAGATCCGCAGTCAAGGTTAGAGGCAGTTCCATTCTCAAGGGCCTGTTCCCACTGGGAGCTGGGAGGTGAGGGAAAGGTGGACATGCCCAATACAGAGCTGGCACAAACCGTAAACAGGACATTTCCATGGGCTTTGTTACTCTGAGGATGTGTGAACATTTGCCTCTGGCTTTTAGCTTCTGGGCTCACATTCCAACGAGCATGTGCAGCTGAGAGCTGGGCCTGGGGATGGACCCCACAGGCAGCATCTCCCGTGGGGACTGTAAGTCCCCCTGGCTTGATCTCTGCTCCACGGTAGAGGGCGTGGCTGGAGTGCGTTGGATCACCTCCATTTTTGTGTGGATGTTTTGTGTAATGCATCGGACTTCCTGGTGTGGACAAGGGCGCAGGCTGACCCAGGCATCCTGAAAACCTTACTCAGGACCCTCCATGGGGACTGTTTTCTTTTTTTTTTAAATTTTTAAAATTTTTTGGCTGTGCCACGTGGCATATGGGATCTTAGTTCCCCGACCAGGGATCGAACCTGTGCCCCCTTTGGTGGAAGCGTGGAGTCCTAACCACTGGACCGCCAGGGAAGTCCCCGTGGGAACTGTTTTTGAACGTGGATTTTTATCTCCTTGCAGACTTACAGATTGTTTCACCCAAAGTCATCATAGGCGCTGCCTTCCCTGTGTTGTCTGATGTACAGAGAATAAAGTCAGCAGTGAGACACAGCCGTTCGTTCCCCGGGGGCCTCCCTCCTGGCAGCCTGGGGGCGGTCAGGCTCCGGGCTGGGATGGGGCCAGGCTTGTGCCTCAGGACGGAAATGACTTGTGCTTCCCTGGAGGCTGTGGGAGCCCAAGTGTGTCCTGGCGGAATTGAAATCGCTGACGCCGGGGGGAAAACTAGAGGAGTCCATCACTCCACAGTTATGTGGCCGGGCAAGGGGACGCCCTACTCAACGCCTGGGCTGAGCAGTGGGAAGAGAGGGGGATTGTGTCTAATTATCAGGAGGCGCTCGCAGGGTGGCAGTGCCTGGGGGCTGCAGGGTGTCACCGAGGGTGCCTGCAGCTCAGCAGGAAGGGCAGCTCGTCCTGGTGCTGCCCCACGCCTGGGAGGTGCCCTCGCTGGCCCCCGACCCTTGGTCTGCCCAGCTTCTCCCCCTGCTCCCTCTGCTTCTGCCCTCAGTGTCACCCTGGGGTGCCCCATTATGCCTTGGGGGCCCCCAGGGGAACGTGACACTGCGGAGTGTCAACCGCACTGCCCTGAGATCTCATGGCTCTCTGTGCCCCGGGTGCCCAGCTCAAGGTGAAGGCATGGCCAGTGTTTGTTGAGTGAATAAGTGGTCGCGTGCCAAAGAAACTTAGCATGGTTAATATCGTGTTGTAAAATAGAACAAAAGGGAAGCTTTGCTCCACGTCATCCTCTGCCTGGGAGAGCTGTGACATTGTGACAAACGGTGTCCCAGTTGGGATTTAAGAGCCTTGACCAGGGGGATTGTCAGGATCCTGGGTGGGAGCTGGTTGGCACTGACCCGCCGTGTGGAACTGCCAAGCTGGCCCCATGGTCTGCAGGGAGCACCAGCTGTGCTTGTTGCCTGTACTTTTTCCCATATTAATCATGTTTTAAATCCCATCTTTGGGCCTAGGTAAAAATAAAACCAGAAAAGCTGCTGAGCAGACAGACCGTGGGGAAGGCAACACTGTGCGTTTTCAATTTTTAGTTTTTTAAACCTTTACTGTGGGCTATTAATAGAAATTGCTTTTCAGAATCAGAAATGTTTTTGGTCTGTTCAAAAAGCACTCAGGAAATTCTCCCAATATCGAAAAGCAATAAAGGAGGAAGCAGGAACTCGCCCTAGACCCCAAGCCCAGACGCAGCCCCTGTTGCCCTTGTGGGTTAAGTCAGGTTTTCTTTGGCTGCTCTTTCTGACTTTTCTCTGGGCTGTGTGTCTGCGGCGGGGAAGGCGGCTTCCCCGTGTGGCTCATCCTGGTGTCGGCAGCCCCCCTTCCCCCCACCCCCCCCCCCCCCCGCCCTGGTGGGGCAGGGTTGTCATGGCGATGGAGCTCCGGAGCTTTTGGGAGGCACCTCTGGGGCCCTTGCACTGAAGAGCCGTCCCCTTTGTCCAGGGACAATGGGGCTCTGAAGGACTGTTTGTGTGTCCGGCTCACTTTAATTACCTTCAAGGGGAGCCCCTGGGAAGAGGGAGTCCCCATCTACTTGGAATGAGCTGCTCCTTTCCTGAAATGCTTACGCTTGGATCCCTCGCTTTAAAAAATAATGTAGGTATTTCACACCAGAGGCCTTAGCTTTTATGACTTCACCGTAATGGGCCAGAGATGGACTCCGAGGGTAGCCACCTGGAGGCCTGACCTTGTCTGCTGCGTGCAGAACCAGTGCGCCACATTTAGAGCCAATGTCACCAACTGCCCTGGGAAGCACACAGTCCCTCTCGGCCTGCAGCCCATGTGCCGGGCATGAGGGGTGGCCTTCCCGGAGGAGCTGTAAAGCTCCAGCATTGTCACCTGTGCCCCATGAGGCACGTCAGGCTGAACAGAGGAGGGGAGGGCCCGCCGGGTCCTCATTGGACGGGTATCGTACTCAACAAACAGCCTGCTGGCTGCCGGGTCACAGGGGCATGTCCCTGCCTCCAGGGGGTCCCTGGGCCCCCTTGCTGGGCCTCCGCCAGCTGGCCCCTTGTTAGTTCTCCCCAGGTGTTCCTTCCTCAGAGGGCTTTCCCCGAGGCCAGTCCCTCCTGAGGACCCCCAAAGGCTCTCACCTTTGTCGCACTCGCACACTTGCCATCTGTCGGCCCCCAGAGCAGGCTTCTCCCCCTCGGCACTGTTGACATTTGAGGCCTGGTCATTCTCTGTGCACCGTGGGATGTCGGACAGCATCCCTGGCCCCCACCCACTATGTGCCAGGAGTTCCCCCTCCCCCTCAAGTCGTGACAAGCAAAGGTGTCTCCAGACATCAGCACGTGTGCCCTGGGCCCCCCGTTGACGTGACCGCCCTAGCGCTGGGTATCCCCTCCAGGGGGACCAGCCTGTGATCTGTCGGGTTTGCCTTTGATTCCCCAGTGCCAGGCACAGCCCCGGCACCCAGGAAGCCCTTGGGAAAGCTTCAGGGGTCACGGCACGTTTGGTCTGGTAGGGTCGGCTCGGGGCTGGTTACATGAAGACAGTGCAGAGTGATGTATTCAACCAGAGAGGTGTGCAGCTGGGTCCCGGGTGGGGACGAGGCTGGCCCAGGCCAACCCCGCCCAGCCGTGTGATTTGGGGTGCCCTTCCCCCTCTCTGAGCCCCAGTCTCATGTAAGGGTGATGAGGCAGATGTCATGGAGATTGGAACCCCCAGTGTGGGTCCCCCCAGACCCCTGGCCCTCCGATCCTGTCCCAGGACTCTGCCCGAGGGCTGTGCTGCCCAGCAAGGTGCCTGCATCCTCTGGTCTCCAGCCCCTCACCCAGAGCAGGCCCTGGGGACGCTGGTGGCTGACCTGGCCTGGGGGGGCCACCAGGCACAGGGACAGGACACATAGAGCCACTTGGCTTTATGCCGATGCCATTAGACGGAACAGAGAACACAGCTGGTCACCGTGTGGTCCTCCCTGGTCGGGGGCCCTGGTGGCTGGAGTGATGGGAGAGGACCCTGGGCAGGTGCAATGTGTTCTGGAGCGTCCGCAACACGCAGGTTGCGATTCTCGTCTTAGCGGCCAGCGCAGGGGCTGAGGCCCGGCCGGGTCCCTGTGGTCATCTCCGTGTCCCAGGCTCCCTGACACAGACGCCCCCCAGCCTTCCCGGCACTTTTGCAAACTGCAGTGTGTTCCCATGGGAACACATTACCCATGGGAATGTGCTATTTATAACTGTTTAACATATTCATTCCTAGAAATCTGGCACTTCTAAATTTCAGCCAAACCCGGAATCACACGATCCTTGGAGAGGGGACGAGCTCTCAGAACTGGGCGGGGTGGGGAGGCCGCGGGCCGGCAGCTGGTGGGGTCCCAGCCACACCGCCTGGAGTGGGGGGAGGGCCACCGCCAGGGGCATCGGGGACCCTCGGAATTTGGCGAGGAAGCGAGGTCCTCCAGGGAGGGGAGGGGCCGTGAGTGCACGAAATGCCACACAACAAAGGGCTCTTGTGGGAGGACGTGGAGGGGCCGCGGGGCCCAGCGGGGGCGGGTGACTGAGCAGATGACCAGATGGCAGAGAGCAAGCAGAGCCACTGGCTAGTCTGCTGCCCGCATTCCCGGCAGGTGCCCCCCTCCTGGTGCAGGTACCGTGGGCACCTGCTCGGTGCCCAGGACGTCGGTGCAGCGCAGGCGGGATCTGACCCGTGTGGCCTCTCCTGGGGGAGGTGGAGAGTGGCACACAAGCAGGGCTTCCCCACAGGGGGGGCGGCCGGCGGGCGGGACCTCGAGGTGCTGCTGCTCGGCCCAGGCTCCCCGGCCCTCGTCCTGGTGCACCGTCCCACCCCCGGGCAGGGGCCTGGTTATAGGCACCGCGTGTCCCCAGCGCCCTGCTGGCATCTCGCAGGGCCACCGCGGTGGCCAGGACGGTGCTGGCTGTCAGGGGCACTGGCCAGTGGGCAGGCAGCATCGGGCATGGTTTGGGCGATGTGCAGAAGGCTGCAGAGCCCCACGGCGGCACCCGCCCCCGACGGGCTGGGTCTCAGCGGGTCCCCAGGCCGGGGGGCGCTTGCGGAGGGCCAGGCTCGCCAGGCACTGGCTGGGCACTGAGCCGCCCCCAGCGTGGCCATCCCATCAAGGAGCCCAGCGCCCGGGACGGCAGACAGATGGACAGGGAACTGGACCGTTCTGGTCGGGGGGGCGGAGGGTGCCCCGTCGAGTCAGCCAGCGCGTCCCCATCGGGCTTCTGCGGAGTGCTGGGCTGTGGTCGGTTCTGGGTACGTGACAGAGAAGGAAGCAGGCAGCACACCCCCTCACAGCGCTCATCCCGTAGCGGGGACCCTCGCCCAGCTGGACAGGGGCTCCCCAGCACTCCAGGCCAGGGTGGGGTGCTAGGCGGCACAGCCAGCCAGCCTGGGGGCAGGGAGGGCCCCCGAGAGCAGCCTCGGAGGCCTGGGTGGAGGGAGAGGGTCAGGGACAGGTCAGCTGGGCTGAGAGGCTGAGAGTGCGGCCTGGCGAGGGGGCCAAGGGTGGAGTGACCGGGTGGGGTCTGCACGCCCACTGCAGCTGTTGGCGGGGCAGTGCAGGAGGCTGGTGAACGTGGGGTGCCAGTGGCCGCCAGAGCCAGTGTTGGGTGGGGATCTCAGCATAGGGACCCCCCGGCCACCCCAGAGAATTGTGCATTTGCCCACTGAAGGGGAGCCAGTGACAGTGGCCTGTGAACGTGGGGGGCCAGTGGTTCCCCAGACTCCCCTCAGGCTGTGGCAGGCGTTGGGGGGCTGGACGGAGACCCCCAATTGTGGGCGCCTGGCTGCCGCCCTGATGGACTCCGTCGGTGTCTGTTTTAGCATCTTTGGGATGCTCTCAGGCCTCTGTCCCCCGTTACCGCGCGTCTCTCCAGGGAGATCTTGGCATCTGTTCGCATGTGGATGATGGGCTAGACGTCTGAAAATCAGAACACGACTCCTGATTTGAGCTCACTTGTATGTACACTGTCAGCTTGTCTCAGCTGCTTTGTTTCACTGGGGACCAGAACTTAGATGTTGGATGTTCTGGAAGCATCCCCTGAAGGAAGTGGTCTTGGAGATGGGTGAGAATTCCAAGAGGTGAGACGCCTTTCTGGACTTCTGGGACTTAGGTGGGAACCAGGGGGCCCCTGGTTAGCTGGACCCTTTGTGGTTTCAGATCTGCAAAAGGGGCCTGGTCTGAGGACAGAGGGAGGGGTGGCGTTGGGTCTGGAAAACGAAGGGAGTGAAGACAGTCTGAGGAGGAAGGAGGGGCCTCCTCCCTCGGGCCCCCCCCACCCCCCGGCCAGCAGGGCTGCTGCTCACGCGGTGTCAGGCAGGTGCGCCTCGCTCAGAGCGCTGCCCTGGGTGCTTGTCCACTGTGCTCTACAAACCCTTCCAGAGCCAGCCTTCTCAAGGAAAGGGGAAGGATGGGTGGAATAGATTTATTTTATTTTTTAAAAAATTCTTAAGTATCTTGTTAATCAAAAGAGTAAAACAACCTTGTAGAAATTCAAAAGTGCACAAAGTAGAAAATCAGCACTTTCTGCGGATCCATCCACGCATTTTTCTGTGGATATAAACATACATGGGGGGGCTTCCCTGGTGGTGCAGTGGGTGGGAATCTGCCTGCCAATGCAGGGGACACAGGTTCGATCCCTGGCCCGGGAAGATTCCCACATGCTGCGGAGCAACTGGGCCCGTGTGCCACGACTACTGAGCCTGCGCATCTGGAGCCTGTGCTCCGCAACAAGAGAGGCCATGGCAATGAGAAGCCCGCGCACCACTCGCTGCAACTGGAGAAAGCCTGCGCACAGAACAAAGACCCAACACAGCCAAAAATAAAAACAAATAAATAAATAAATTTATAAAAAAACAAAACAAAACAAAAAAAACATATATGGGATTTCTTACTTCATTTCCCCATACGCCCCCAAGTGCTCCTTCAGGTGGATCACCGTGGACCTTCCATTCCAGCACATGAAGGTCAACCTTGCCCTTCTAACCCTTGTTCATTTGCCGCTGTCTGGGTGTAATGTGACGTATTCAGCCAGTTCCCTCTTATTGTATGTTCGTTTCCAGATGTTTTTTCATAGTGTTGCAATGAGCATTAATGCAGGGTGTGTATGTGTTTAACTTTCAAGTTATTCTGAGTAGAAAGTTATTCTGAGTAATAAATTCCTAGAAGTGAAATTATTGGTGCCAAAGTTCTGCCCACTTTATATTCTGATAACCTGGGTCAAATTGCCTTTGGAAGATTTGGACTAATTTATCCTAGAGTGAGCAGTGTACGAAAATCCTCTGTATTTGCATCATGATTGGGAAGATCAGTCTTTTTCATCCTTTCTGATCCTATAGATAAAAATAAATGTCTTCCTTTTCTGACGTGCACATCTATCTTTAGGGAAGGGGAACAGTTTTCATCTGTTTATCAACCATTCCTGTTTCTTCTGTGAATTGCCAGACTAGTTTTTCCATTAGATTGGTCATCTTTTATTGATTTACATTAGCTCTTTGTATATTTATGATATCCTTATAGATAACAATCTTTTTATGTCTTGCAAACTTTTTTTGTCATTTTGAATTTTCTCTTTAACTCGACGGTATCTTTGTAACTCGATGGTGTAAGTCATAAATGTTTCTGAAGTGGAAACGTGGCTGTTTTCATTCCTGGCTTCTCTGTGCCCTGGGACAACGTGCTCAGTCCCTGAGTTCCAGTTTCTGCTCTTTATTTGATTTTATTTTTATTTTTTCCAGTTTCTACTCTTGGAAATGGGGGCAGTACTGCCAGCCTCATAGGGTTGTTTGACAGTTAAATGAAGGAGTGAGAGGTAGCGATCAGCACCCCGCCCAGCCTCTGGCCCCATGGCTACCCCTTGCTGGGAACTGACCACGCAGGTTGAGGTCAGTGTCACTCATTTCTCTCCGGCAGTGCCCACCGGCAGCCCCACCACCGTGGGGTGATGGAGGGAAAGGGAGCCCCAGGCCGGGCCCCGGCCCAGGCCGACAGCCGATAGGAAGCAGACACCAGCACATCCACAGCCCCTGGCCTGTAGGCGCGGTGTCCGCTCAGGGCCCCTGGGTGCAGATGCTAGATCTTCTAGCACAGGCTCCAGCTGACCTCCTGCCTGGAATTAGGCAGCAGAAGGCGTCTGGTGGTTGATTGAACACCACCAGATCACCAGCAGGTTGGATTCCTGGGTGTAGGACACCATTCCCAGGGGTGCAGGCTCTGAGCCCGCTGGGTTCTTAGGTCCTGTCCCTCAGAGCGCCAGGGACCCTGTGGTAGAGCTAGCTGAACCTTGTACATCCCAAAACGCTTACGTCACCAGGAAAGCGCCTCACCAGGAAGAGCCTCTCCGGCAGCAAAGCCTCTGGAGGGGGTGAGGACAGAGAAGGGGGACTGGGAGTTGCCTTTGGAGTAGGCGTGTCCAGCTCCATCCTGCAGATGCTAGCCAAAGGGGGCGGTCCAGCTGCTCCCAGGGGTACACCTTTGCAGCTCACTCTCCACGGGAAGTATTTCAGTCGGTCATCCCTGTCCTGCCTCATGTGGACTCTTGGGCATCCTTTAAAATCGTCTTGTTCCTTTCTCTTCAGGTCAGGGAGTCCATGACTGTGCCAGAGAAGATTACACAATATTCAGAAATTCTTTTCTCAGGGAGTTACTCCAAGTTAATGGAAAGACGCATTCAGTCCTCTCTGATGGGAGATGTTCAAATGTCAAAGGGTGATATTTGATTTACAAAAATAACATTCTACCTTTGTGGGCGGGTCTTAACAACCATAATGTCAAGTGTGTGTCATTTGAACGGACTGGTTTTCAGCTCTGACAGGCAACCGCCAGCCCCGGCGTGCACACGGCCAGCTCTGCCACGGAACAGGAGGTCGTGAACCATCCACGCCTCCCCCGTGACACGCCAGTCGCGTTCCAACACCAGGCGGGGGTCACGACGGTGAGTTCCATTCTGAGACTGCAGTTGAAGCGCACTAGTTGCTGAGAACTTAGGCCTGATAGTGGTGATAAAGTCCCCTTCAGAAATAATGACCTCTGACCAAGGACCCGCAGAGTCATTGCTGTGAATTCCCCCAAAGATCAAAAAGCGCAGGTGTGGCCCAGCCTCTGTTCTTTTGTGGCGGTTATGGGGCCATTCACGCCCCCTGTGGAAGCCTGTCTCGCGTCATTTTGCTAGTGGCCTTTGTGCTGGGCTCCCATTCAGCCCGCCCCGTCATCTGAATAAGCACAGAGCCGCCGCTGTCATTGTCCCGAGGTTACACATCAACCGCCCGCCCGCCTGCCTGCGCGGGGCTGCCCGTTTCCATGGTTACCGCCGCCGCCGTGAATGTGATCCCAGAGCCCTGGGGGAGGGGCTGGAGCAGGTCCATAGAAAGAGCGTCTCCAGCAGGCAGTTGAAACCCTGCACCAGGCTTTGCTGCCATGTTACTGCGAGCTTTCCTTCTGTCCCTCGGGGGCTGTGAGCTCAGCTCTCCTGTTAGACCAGCACTGTAGGCGAGGGGCTGGGATGGAGTTACAGCAGGAGAGACCGGACCAACAGAAGCCATCCTTGGGGTGACCGTCACTCCTGGGGGCCTGGTGTGTTCAGAGGAGAGGAGGGGGCAGGGTTTTGGCTTTTGAGAGGAAATGTGCAGACAGTGGAGGGGTTTCAAGCCTACAGGTCGGAAAGATCCAGAAGGGAGCTGGCGGAGCCGTTGGCATCTGGCGGCTTGGGGTTCTGAGAGGCGAAAGCAGAGGATGCTGGGAGATGAGGGTCAAGAATGGAGGGGCCAGGGTCACAGGGCAAGATGACGGGGCACAGCCTCAAAAGTCCCTGCAGAATCCCCCATGGTCGTGATCGGAGATTGATGGAGGTTGGGTCGTGTCCCGTTTCTTGCTGTTACAACAAAACAGTGACTGTCCTTGGGACAAAAGTCTTTGGGTGTGTATTCCAAGGCTCCTTGAAAATAGATGTATAGAAGTGGATTTGCTGCTTCACAGATATAGGGTGTTTACATTTTGATCGAATTACCAAATTGTCTTCTAAAAACGCATCACTAGTCGACATGCTTGCCACTGGCTCAGAAGCTTGTTAATCTGTGTCTTCCCCAAGCTTGATGTTATCATTGTCTAAAACGTTTGCCAATCTGATGGGTAAAAAATAGCTTCTCTGTTGGATTTTCGCCTTTCTCTGGTTCCTTTGAGGTGGAGGCTTCTTTTCAAATGTTTATCAGTCATTTGCATTTCTTCTGGGGCCTGCCAATCCCAGGGCTGTCTTTCCCCAGTGGTTTCTGGTTTGGGGTTTATTAGCATTCCCAGCCCCAGGATTATGAAACTATCCCATGTTTTATTTTAATTTTTAAAAAAGTCTTCCTATCATGTATGGGTCTTTAATTTGTTGAGTTAATTTTGGGGTAACCGGATGAAGTCAAGGTTTAGTTTTACCAATTGTCTCAATACCTTTTATTGCAGAGTCCATCCCCTGCTCCTTGAAATGCCACTTTTATCACAAACTGCATGCCCACAGCCAAGTAAGGGGGACTGTTTCTCACTTTCCCCTGTGCCTGTTTGTCCTCACCCCACCCACTACACTGTTTTAATAACTGGTGCACTGTAGCGGCTTCTGAGAGCCAGTGGTGCGGTGCATAGTTCCTCCCATTGTTCTTTATCATAATTTTCTTGGGCTATTCTTATGGATTTTCTCTTCTGTGTGAGTGTAAAAATACCTTGTAAAGCTCTATTGAATTAAAACAAACAAACAAACCTGTAGGAATTTTGGTGAGAATTACATCGTGTGTATGGATTACTTTGTGTCATGGCTTAAAAAGTGGGCCCCCCAAAGATACATCTACTCGGAACCCATAGGGGTGACCTTTTTTGGAAAAAGGGTCCTTGCAGATATAGTTAAGGGTCTCAAGATGAGATGATCTTGAACTAGGATGGACCCTAAATCCAACGACACGTGCTGAGGAGAGCAGAGCAGAGCAGGAGACACAGAGAGAAGGCCATGTGGCGGCACAGAGACTGCGGCCCAGGGTCGCCGGCGTCACCAAAAGCTGGGAAGAGGCAGGGTAGGTTCTATTTCAGAGCCTCTGAAGGAATCAGTTCCTCCGGCCAACACCTTGATTCCAGACCTCTGGCCTCCACAAGTGTGAGGGAATAATTTTCCGTTGCGTTGACGCCACCCATTTTGTGGCAATTTGTTACGGCAGGTCCAAGAAACCAATACACTTTGGGACAAAGTGATATCTTTACACTGTTGTTTTTCTGTTTAGAAACATCGTATGTTTTTTCATTTCTTAATGTCATCTTTTAAGTGCTGTAGTGAAATCAGTTATGTTCTCCACATATAGGTCGTTTCTAGGGATTTTATGGGTTTTGTTGCTGTCATGATAAGGACTCTGTTGTTGTTTTCTATTACATTTTCTAACTGGCTCCTGCTGGGTGTGGTAAAGTAATGAATTTTTGTCTGGTGATTTTGCACCCAGCCACCTTCTCAAGCTCTCTTATTAATTAAAATAATTCTTCAACCGATTCTCTAGGAGAGCTGTCATATTGACTCAGAACAACAAAGGTTTTGTTCCTTTCTTTCAGTTATTTCCTCTCTCCCTTTCTTACTGTCTTATTTTGTGTTCAGGTGGTTTTTACCCTCTCAGACCCTGTGCGGCCCCTGCTCATTTGCTAACAAACTGGGTTAGGATCTCCTGGCATGAAGTTCAAGAGCCAAATCTTGACTTGAGACTTGTGGTGACACTAGTTGTTGCTAATGAGTTAGCTCACGTCACCCAATCAATATTCATTTGGTTTCTACTGTAGGCCAGACCTTTGTTTTAGATGCTGGGTATGCAGCATTGTACTGGAAGTCAACCAGTGCAACAAGATAAGAAAAAAAACCCTGTAAACATAACACTGTTACTATTATGAATAATAAAATCTATAAATAATAACGTTGCTATTATTCACAGATGATGTGATTACATACAAAGAAAATCCAAAAGAATCTGCAAGTAAATGATTAATAGTAAGAGACTTTAGCAGGATTGCTGGATACTTGGGTAATATGTGAAATAAAATGTGCTCCTGTGTACCGGCAGTAAATGGTAAATGAAATGAGATGTATTATTTTCAATAGCATGAAAGATCAGATAACCAGAAATAAATCTAATAAAAGATGGGCAGAAAACTATAAAACGTTATTGTGAGAAATTCAGGGAGGGTTAACCATGTTCATGGATTAGAAGACTCAATATTGTAAAGATGTCATTTCTCCCCAGACTGTTGTATAGATTCAGAGCAATACTAACCAAAACCCACAGGATTTTTAGGGGAAATTGAAAAAATGGACAAGTTGACATATAAAACTTATATGTAAATACATATAAAACCTACATGTAAATACATGCAAATTTACACGTATACATTACACATTAACTTACATATAAACTTATATGTAAATTTCATATGTAACTAAAATTGGCCAAGAAGAGCCAAGGCAATCTTGAAGAACAAGGAGGGAGGACTTGGTCTGTTATGTGTCAGGCTTATTAAAAAGCCATTGGTTCATTAATTATAACAAATGTACCACACTAATGTAATATGTTAGTAACAGGGAAAATGGGTACGAGGTATATGAGAACTGTCTGTAGTATCCTCTCAATTTTTCTGTAAATTTTAAAATGTTCTAAAAAATAAAGTCGACTAAAAAAAAAAAAAAAGCCATTGTAATTAAGAGGGTCTGCCAGTAGCCAGGGATAGCCAGGTAGACTAGTGGAATTGACTAGAGAGCCCAGAAAGCAGACTCTGCACGTTTAAAAGTATAATTGATCAAGTAACAAAGAATAAATCGGGAAATCAGAAGAGCTGAGTTATTCTCCATGAGGATAGATTCTGTGCCTGCCTTTCTTTTTTTTTCCTGAATGTGCTTCATTCTGAATATCCTCTTTTGATCTGTCTTAAGATTTACTAACTTTCTTATCAGCTGGGTCTAATCTATTCCATCTAAATTGGCAGGTCCCTTGCTCACAGGCAGGGGTCCTGCACAGTGGTCACGCGTGGTTCCCCCAGACCCCTGGGCACTCAGATGTCACATCACCTCCTCACCCAGTTTATTGCTTTGTCCCTGGAGGCACTGGGGCCCAATAAACTTTCTAGATAGAGGAGCCACTCCTTTGGCGAGTGAGAGTACACAGACCAGGGTCACCCTATGGTGGCTGATACTGGCATCTGGTGGGCAGAGGCCAGGGATGCTGCTCAGTGTCCCCCAGTGCAGGGGACAGTCCCACGTGGCAAAGAAGGAGCCAACCCAAATGTCCACGGTACTGGGGTGGAGAAGCTCGTCTTTAGATGTACGGGCTGTGGACTTCAGCAGAGCTGCTTCCTGTGCTGGGGGTGGGGTGTCCTGACTCCCTCCTACGTTCAAGAGGCAGCGGGGCGTGGGGGCAGCCTGGAGCCCCCGGCCAGACGTGGGCTTGAACTTTGGCACCTCATTCACCAGCCAGGTGACCCTGGGCAAGTCACTTCACCTCCTGCCCCTCTGAGGCCTGGTCTGTAAAACAAGGAAAATGAAAGCTGCCTGGCAGGATTGTGGGGAGAATTTGGATGAAGTTCCCAGAGCCAGGCCAGGCTGGGCGCTGGGCGCTGGGTCGGTTGATGATGAGACCCCCGTTTGTGCCCAAGGACTGGCAAATGCATCGGGCTGCAGGGGTTGGATTATTTTTCTCTTGTTCTAAAAGTGAACCCCGGCCCCCCACATCTGCAGGCTGCAGCACATGCTGTGTGAAGTGGTGGTGGAGGGCTGCCTGGGGTTACCTGTACTCCGTGCATTTCACCCCAGGTCGTATTTCAAAGATATTTTTTGAGTAAAATGATTGTGGCCCTAGAGTGCACAGGTGAGTGTCTTTTTTATTTGTCTCTTACTGTGACATAAAATGTTTAGACCGAGGACAGGAACATTTAAATGGAGGCCATAGGCCTCTGCGTGTTTCAGGAGCCCGGCTCGGCTAGAACCTCTCCAGGTGACCCTGCGTAGAATCCCTTCTCCGCCTCTGCCTCATCAGATGCACATCAGGGGGCAGGACCCCCTGCATCTGGGGGTCTCTTCCGGCTGGAGGAGACCAGGACCCTACTCTGGGTGCTCCAGGTGGACGTGCCCAGGTGACTCTGGAACTCTTTGCACTTCTGAAAGCCAGTCCTTGGAAGGTGTCCCGTTTGGCCATGTCACCACTGCAGGGGCGAGGAAGCTGAGACCGGCCAGGGGAAGGGCCAGCTCTCACGCCCACCAGGTGGGGAGCCAGCCGAGGTCTGGGTCTGCACTCCGGACCTGAGAACTCGTCCTGGGAACCCCCAGGCCACAGAGTGTAGGAAACACCGGCATTTTCCTGGACAGACTGAACGCTGCTCTTGGGGACCTGGGCCCGGGCCCATCTCTGAGTCAGGGGAGGCTGGGCTGCCAGGGTCCCTCGGAATCTAAGCAGCGTCTGTCCCTCTGATTAAGGGGCGGGACGGCCACTCGGCACCTGCAGAGGCCTGGGCACCCAAGCTCGGGCCTCCTTCTTCCCATGGTCATTAAAGCCTTCACAGTGGTCATAAATTACGGTCTTGCTGCCCCTGGAGCCAGAGCGTTGGGAAAGCCGGGCCTCGGGTTAATAGATAAAAGTGCCCTCGGCAGAAAGGCATCCAACCCGCCCCTGCTGCTGGGCCAGTGTTGCCTCAGGATCATCGCTGGCCGGCCCTTTGGGTTGTGACAACCAGAGGAATTGGAGACAGTAGCAATTTGTTGGTTAACAGTTTCAAACGAAGAAAAACCACTTAGGCATCCCTGACTGGCTACAAACTGAAAGTAATGATTCACTTTGGGAGAACTAAATTTCTGGCAGTTGTTTTTTAGGCCAGTGTATAACCAGCAGGAAAGAGGCCGGCCCTGGCTGTGGGGTGTGGGCCCTTCTGGGCGTCTGAGCTGATTTATGCCTTCCTGCCACTGAGACCCCAAATGCCACATGCTAAAAAGAGTACCATCGGTGCAAAGGAGCAGTTCCTATTGTCACCAGGTGCAGTGACATAACATGGATGGATACCAGCTGTAAGCATGTGCTGACCACAGACCTTCACCCAGCTGCTCCTGCCAGCATTGCCCTTCCTCCTGCGGGGTCCTCCCCCACACCCCCGTTCTCACCCTCGGTGCCCCTCCCCCAAACCCCATTCCCGCCCTGGGTGCCCTTCCCCCACACCCCCGTTCGCACCCTGGGTGCCCTTCCCCCACACCCCATTTGCACCCTGGGCACCCCTCCCCCACACCCCCGTTCTCACCCTCGGTGCCCCTCCCCCACACCCCCATTCGCACCCTGGGTGCCCTCTCCCACCCCACACACCCCCATCTGCACCCTGGACGCCCCCCATGGCACTTTCCAGGCTGAAGTCGTCTGTGGCCCCATCTGTCACCCCCACCGGGCTGAGGATGCCTTGAGGGCAACCCTGTGGGTTTTCCTCTTGGCAGCCTGAGATCTGGGCCCGGAACATGGAGGGCTGCGAATATTGGTTGAGTGAATGAGTGATGACAATTTTAATTAGTTTTTTTGAGTTTCGGTTGTAGATTAGGCTCGTTTAAAAGGTTTATTATACCAAATAATTTAAAATGATAAATGAATTGTAACTGTAGTCAGTTGTGGTGATTCCTGAGTGAACCTTATTTGTCCTCTCCAGGACCCTTGGGGCACGTAAGAGGGAAATCCAATCTATTACTTTCAAGCCATCTCAATCAATTACAGGATATCTGGTAGTAGATTAATCACTTCCATCTGTTTAGACCCACGCGGAAGGCGCCACTGGAAGAACTTGGAGCTGGCATTCTCCTTCAGAACCTCGGAATTGTGTGTGTGGGTGTGTGTGAGGCCTTATGTGGAGGAGGGGCAGGAGGCCCTGGGCAGGCGCACAGTAGGTGCTCCATCGAGAACTGCTCCTGGGAGGGAGGTGGCCTGCAGGGCCGGGGAACAGCGGCGAGACCCCTGCCTTCAGGGAACAGGGACTGACAGGTGGGTGGGGGGGACGTGGGTTCAGGACACCTCTTGGGGAACATTCCTGATGTTTGACTTTATTTATTTTTAAAAATTTATTTATTTATTTATTTATTTATTTATGGCTGTGTTGGGTCTTCCTTTCTGTGCGAGGGCTTTCTCTAGTTGCGGCAAGCGAGGGCCACTCTTCATCGCGGTGCGCGGGCCTCTCACTGTCGCGGCCTCTCTTGTCGTACAGCACAGGCTCCAGACGCGCAGGCTCAGTAATTGTGGCTCACGGGCCTAGTTGCTCCGCGGCATGTGGGACCTTCCCAGACCAGGGCTCGAACCCGCGTCTCCTGCATTGGCAGGCGGATTCTCAACCACTGCGCCACCAGGGAAGCCCCTGATGTATGACTTTAAAAAGTACCTGCAACATGAGAGCATCTTACGAGCAAAACAGAGTGGGCCACGGAGTGCATCATCACGACGGTCAAACCCACCAGGGTTCCCCAGAGCAGAACACCTTCCACATCCCCCATCTGTCTGTGAGCGGCCCCCACACCCTCCCGCTCCGGCCCATTCCCCGGACTGTGGGCCTGAGTGTCCCTGACCGGATTCCACGCAGACAGCACATACCTGGGTGCAAGGGGCCAGGAGCTGCAGCTTCCCTCCCCGGCGGCTGGGAGACACTCAGACACTGGGTGTGTGGTGAACGGGGAGGTGTCAGCGGCCAGATGTCACTTTCAGCCTCACTGGACACATCCCTCCTCCCAGGCTCCCTGATGAGCGCCCAGACAGAAGCTGCATCCCTGTGTCTGCGCGGAGCCCGCACACGGGCCGTCCCATCCAAATGGAGTTTTGAGTCTCGAATCTTCTTGCCTCTGATTTCAGAATAGGCACTCAGCTCATTAATTTCCGGGAAAAGCAGTAAGGCGGCCGCAAACAAAGGCCGCAGAAGGAGAACCACACAGCAAATACGAGGAAGGCAGGCAGGGATTTGGTTCCACCCTTTGAATACTGGAAACTTATTTCACCCTCTGGACGGAGAGGAAAGAGGCCTGAAAGTAAAGTAAATTACAAGACTCAGCACCAGAAAGACATTTAAGATGTAATAAAGACAAGAGAAGAAAGGATGCTAAAGTATACATTTTCTCTGTTTGCTAAAAGATACATGTTTTCACTGGGAGGACTCTGAGTTTTCTCTCATGCTTCTTCCACAAGAGTTTCTGGTTAATAATCTAAAACGACTATGTCTTACGCTTCTAATGTCATGCTAAATCAAGTCTCTTGAAATTTAGGATTGGAATTTTCTTAGCAAATATTTAACCAGGAAAAAAAAAAAAACGCCCTTCTTTTCTGTTCTCAGCAGTTGCGTGCCGTGTAAGTTGTAAATTAATGGACGTCTGGGCCAATATTTGATCTCTTCCCAAAAAGAAGAGGATTCGTGGGGTCTTCACTCAATTGGAGGGAAGGGTCCCAGGAAGTAGCAAAGATGATCTGTCGCTGTCGGTGGATGTTTGTCCCCGCTGATGGGGGGCCGGGCCGGGTGTTTGCCGCCCCCGGTAGCACGTGGGTGAGGTCACAGTGAGTGTCTCTCCAGTATCTCCGCCGGCCACAAAGTGTGAGGGCAGCTGCCTCCTGCCCTGGGGAGCCCGGGCTGCCCGGGGCCCTCTGACGTGAGGAGCTAAGCCACCAAGGGGCCAGGGCCTTAATATAACCTCCCAGTGGTATTTGTGTTTCAAAAGAGGTTTCACTGAAATTGTTCTGCAAGGGACTTTAGGGTCCCTGAGTGGGGTGACAGTAGGGGCCAGGAAGGTGACCGCTCTGGTCCCTATCCATGCTCTGCCGTCCGTGTCTTGAGGAAGGCTAAGCCGGCGGCAGCTGCTCCCGTGGGCTGGGCTGGAGGGACGGCCCCGCCCCCTGCAGGGGCCCGTGTGGATGGCCCACACCCTGCCCAGGTCCCCATCACTGCAGCGCCCTCTCTCTGGCCTTATTCCCCTGGGTTTCTGGGCTGAGAGTCCTCTCTACAGGCGTGTCAGAGCCGGGCTGGGTCTGGGGGCCACAGGTGTGTCAGGAACCCAGGCCGGGTCTGGGGGCCCACAGGTGTGTCAGGAAGCTGGGCCGGGTCTGGGGGCCACAGGTGCGGGAAAAGTCCTGCTTTTTGTCTGGCTTCACGCACCCTGTGCTCAGCTGTGCTTTCTTACCCGGCAGCAAAGGAAACAGTCTGATACTGTCGCTCGCAGCCGCCTTTGTTGTAGCGCATTTGCTCTTAAATAGGTACAAATTATTGGTATTAGAGATCCTCGCAGCTCCCTCTCCTCATGAAGCCTCTGCAGTTAATAATTATTTTCTCTCTGGAAAGCATTCGTGTAGAACAGCAGAGACGACCGGAGGCTGCCTGGCTTCTTCCCCGAAGGCTGGGTGTCCTGGGCCTCCCTGGGTCCCACGTCCCTTGTCACTGGGGTAGCAGAATCGGAGCCGTGGGAGAAGCAAAGGACATCATCGGTCATGAGGACAAAGGCTCGTGTGGCTCTGCAGTCCTCATGGGCCTCTTGGGGCAGGAGAGCCCGCCATCTTGGCTTTACTGGTGAGGAAACCGAGGAGCTTTCACAGGGTCACAGCGGCCGTGGGTGGCAGAGGGGGACTGTCTCGGCAGCGTGGAACGTGGGACTTTTTGTGACCCAGGGGTCACTCTGTGACATTCCTCCCTCTTCTGTTGGTTGAAGCCGTCCCAGGCCCACCCAGATTCCAGAGGAAAGGGACACCGGTCTCACCTGTGGGTGGGAGGACGTCAGCGCATTTGTCGCCTTTTTTTTTTTTTTTTTTTTTTTTAATTTATTGATTTTTGGCTGCGTTGGGTCTTCGTTGCTGCTTGCGGGCTTTCTCTAGTTGTGATGAGCGGGGGCTACTCTTCCTTGCGGTGTGCGGGCTTCAGTAGTTGTGGCGCGTGGGCTCAGTAGTTGTGGCTCACGGGCTCTAGAGCGCAGGCTCAGTAGTTGTGGCGCACGGGCTTAGTTGCTCCGCGGCATGTGGGATCCTCCCGGACCATGGCTTGAATCCGCGTCCCCGGCATTGACAGGCGGATTCCTAACCACTGTGCCACCAGGGAAGCCCTCGCCATTTTTAAAACCACACGTTCTTCAATCCCATCACGCCCCAGACAGAGAGAAAACCTCACCTTCCTCCCGAGTTTCCTGTCTGGGAACAGGATCCCCATTCAAGCCAGAAACCTCGGGCCTGCCTCTTTCCCCCTTTCAATCACCCCTCTCCCACTCCCATTTCACTTACAGAATTTTTATTATTGTTTTGAAACAGTTCAAACGTATGAAATAATAAAGGACAGTAACGAACACACGTGTGTGGTAGACCCTTCCGTGTCCCCGAAGCCCTCTGTGTGTCACCTCCCTCTCCTGCCTCGCTTTTCATTTTGACTCCATGGCATGTGGTCCTAGATGTCAGTACGTCGGTCTGTAGCCCTCAGCTGCTTTTCCAAAATCCCAAAGCTCTGAAAACCAAAGTCAGTTTTGCAAAAATTCACTTGGCAGCAAAACGTAACCCACACCAACATGAGATCGTTGACATTTTTTTTTTTTTTTTGGCTGTGCTGCGCAGCGAGTGGGATCATAGTTCCCCGACCAGGGATCAAACCCGTGCCCCTTGCAGTGGAAGCGCAGAGTTTTAACCACTGGACCACCAGGGAAGTCCCAGATTGTTGACAGTTTTTAATCCTGGTTCGTGTGAATATTCACACGCGGTACTGCAGGAGGATTATGCATTTGATGGCGGAGTCTGCTGTTACATAAGATAGAATAGGCACTGTTTATAACTTTCCGCATTCAAAAAATTCTGCATTGCAGAACCGCCTGGTCCCAGGGGTTTCGGATAAAGGATCTGGACCCGTCTCGTTGGGCTGTGCCTGTGTCTGGAGTCCGTATACCTGGCACCAGACTGTGTGTCTTCCTTGACGTCCTGCCCCTTCCACTCAATGCCCACATTGGCGTGCTACGCTGTAGTTGGTTCATTCTCACTGTTGCGTGGTATTTCATCCAGTGAACGTTCCACTCTTGATCTGTTCTGCTCCTTGGATAGGCTGTGTGCACCTCCTGGCCCACAAGGGCATGGCTTCCCCTGGGGTGATTCCCCTGGGAGTTGCTGTCAGGCACGGGAGGGTTAGGGGGACTCCAGGGTTTTGCCGAGCAATTGGACCAATTCACCTTTCCACCAGCAACGAACAACCGTTCCTCTCTCGTGCTTGCCATCACTTGCTGGTGTCTGGTTTCTTAACTTTTGCCAATCTGTTGGGTGTAAATTGGTATCTCACTGTGGTTTCGATTTGCATTTCTCAGATTGCTAATGATGTTGAGCATCTTTTTATTTGTTTTAGGACCAAATATGTTCCAGTTTGTGGCTTGTCTCGTCATTAATTTGTAAAATCAGGTTCTTTGTAAAGTTCTTCTAGTTAATGTCAAAATTATACAGTTTTTCCCTTTAAGATCATGTCTTATGTCTTAGGAAATCCTTACCTGCCTCAGATCATAAACAGTAGTTCTGTACAGTCTCTTCTAAAATAGGTTTTGCCTTTCACATTTAAGTCCTTAATTCCCTGGAATTGCTTTTTGTATTCAGTGTGAGGTAGGGATCCAATGTCATTTTGTCAGCCGTACAGATGGTCTTGGGCCCATTTATGGAATATTCCTCTCTGCCAGCAGCCAGCCCTGTGACGTGTCACATTTTCATGTACACGTGGCTCTGTTTCTGGGCTCTCTCCTGCCCGTGGGTCTGTAGGTTGCTCCTTGTCAATCCCTTCTTGTTTCTGTAGGCTCGGACGAGCAGTCACATCTCCTACAAGCTGTCCCGCTCCCCTGTTTTTCGGGCGTGTCTGCCTTTTCCTGGCCTGGCCTGTCTTCCATGTGGATTAGAGACTATCTTGCCAGTTCTATGAAGGACCCTGTAGGGATCTTGATAAGAATGGCAATGAATCTTTAAGTCAGTTTGAGGAGAACTGCTACCCTTTCCACACTGGCTCCTTCCATCAATGAATATGGATGGATTGTCTTCATTTCTGCCAATAATAGTTTTTTTTATTTAATCTTTTTATTTATAAAGGGCTTCTATGTCTTTTATTAGATTTGTTCTTAAGCGCAGCATATTTTTGCTCTACCGTAAATGAGATTTTTAAAATTACGTTTTACGAGACTGGTATAGGAAATGTGTTTGATTTTTCTGTCTTGATCTTTAGCCACCTTGTTAAACACTCTGATGCATTCTGACAAATTGCCTGTAGAGCCTGTGGACTTTTCTGTGTTGTTGGTCATACGATCTCTGAATAATGATATGATATCTTTTTCCATTCATTCGTTCCCATTGCACTGATTAGGCCTTCAGTACAACTTGGAAAAGGACATAGTGGGCACCACTGTTCAGTGTGATGTTTGCTGTTGGACTTTGAGAGATGCCTTCATCATTTTAAGGAAGGACCTGTCTCTACATTGTTTGCCAAGCATCTTTATTATGAGTGACTGAGGAATTTTATTGAATCTCTTCCTCTATTTATTGAGGTTCAAATATGCGTTTTTTTTTTTAAGGGTGGTGTTACGTTAATACATTTTCAAATGTTAAATTCGTGAGATAAATCCAATTTGGTCTTGATACATTGTCTTTTCTAATACATTATTAGATGTAGTTTTCGTTTTCCTCTTTTAAGAATTGTTGCCTTTATGTTCACGAGTGATGTGACCTGTACTTTTTCTTCCTTGTGTCATTTTGGTGTCAAGGACATGGTAACCCCACAGAATGAGGTCTTCCGTTGCTGCTGTAACAGGTTACCACAAGCACAGTGGCTTGAGACAACCCAGATTTACTCTCTCACCATTCACTAGGTTGGAAGCCCAACACGGTCTCTCCGGGATGCAAGCACGCTGTGGCAGGGCTGCGGTCCTTTCTGGAGGCTCGGGGGGACCCTGCTTCCGGGCTTCTCCAGCAGCTAGAGGCACCTCCACCCCCGGCTCGGGGCCCCTTCCCCCGCCATCACAGCTGGCAGCGTGGCATCTCTGTGACCTGGTGTCCGTCATCACTCCTCTTTCTCTCACTCTCTTCTCTGCCATCAGAGGAAGCGTGTCCCCAAAGGTGGGGCCTCCTCTGGTTGAGGAGCCTCTATGGCGTCTGCCCCGCCGGGTGACGGGTGACACTTCCAGGCCCAGATTGCGGGTTTTCTCCAGCAGCCACTGTTCTAGAGGAACTGTGCGGGGGGCGAGTGGGGGGGCATCTGTCACAAGTGGTTCCTGGAGATAGTCAGGACTTCAGAGACGCTGTCGGTGAGCACGAGGTCAAGGCCAAACAAGAGTCCATATGCAGTGTTGGAGAATTGGAAACTTCCAGAACTAAACGAAGCCCAGGGAACGTTCTTGAACCAGTGCCTGCAGGTGCTCATGTGCAGGACCCCCTCCAGCCGAGGAGAGAAGGAGGAGAAATGACACATGGGTGTACTTACCACCTTACCCAAGGTCACCTGCCAGGGCTGCCCGGGTCACCTGCCACTCCGACCATCCAAGCGGCTGCAGGGGCTTGGTGGCCTCTGCCCAGCTGGGTGGCAGATGGCACTTTTGGAGCCGGAGCCTGGAATGTTCCAGACTGGTGCTTGGCCCTCCTGTGTCCCTGGGCTGGCTGTGGGCCATTTGCAGTGACTGAAGAGGCCTGGGGGACCCAGCAGGGCCCCTGGGCTCAGTGGCCCGCAGGCTGGGTTGAGTTGGTGCATTTGTTAAAAATCGCGTCTTTACCGCACACAGCTCTCTTGGGCTGACAGCTGCTCCTGGACCTGCCCGGGGCCGGAGGACATGTGAGTGTCCCTCGGCAGGTGCCTGGGGCCATGTGATCATGCCGGCAGGGCAGGCCGATCGCTAGTTCTTTTAAATCCACTTTGGGCTTAAGTCTTTGCCTCAGGGAACTTTGCCCATTTTCCTAGGACAGAGCAGAAGGGTGGGCTTTCTGGCTCTGGCAGGGAAAAGTGAGGCTGGGTGGGCTCCCTGTTGGCCCCGACGGCGGAGGGAAGCCCCAGCTGGCACTGCAGGAGGCGTGGAGCCCCCGGGCCAGCCTGGCAGCCACGGGGTGCGGAACCCCGAGCCCCGCTGCTGCCCGGGCTCCTGGTTCTTCCCAAGAGTCTCAAGCCGGAGGACGAGTCCAGAAACCTTTGTGTTGTTTCCTAGAGCAGGGCTGTCACCTGGATGCGATTGTGTCCCCGGTGGACATCTGAGAATGTCTGGAGACGTTTGTGGTTGTGACAGCTGGAGGTGGGGAGGGGTGACTAACTGGCATTGGGGTGCTGCTTGGCATTCTCTAGCGCCTGGGCTGGCCCCAGGCCTCAGGTTATCCCCCGCCAGCCCCTGAGTGTCCACACTGCCGCCCGTGGTGGAGGGGGCCCGCCCTGACGCCAGAGCCCCTGCATCACTGCTTTTCTGTTCCGAATCCTAACACAGCCTCTGGGTCAGGCCTGGTGATCACCACGAGTCCCCAACAAGGGGTGTGGTGAGATCAGACTTCTGGGTTCCTGTTCGGCCAACGATGCCTACGTATTGTTCCGCCAGTACTTGAAATAAAACAAAAACCAGGAACAACAAAGGTCCCTGACGAAACTCTTGGTGTGACCCCATCGGAGCCAGCGGCGGCCGGTGTGTTTTCACTGCGGGCATGTGCTGGTTTCTTTCGCAGTGTTTAGTTGATGGTGTAAACAGCTGGTGGGGGCTCTAGCTCCCCCTAAGCAGTAACAGCGTTTTCACCATCATCGCGGGTCAGAAGGTGGCGCCCGGCTCTGAAGGCAAAGGCCGTTCTGCTCCCAGCACTCAGCTAGGAGTGGGGCCTGGTACAACTTCAGCCTTCCAGAATGTTCCATCCAGCATGGACATGACGAGCTGCTTCTCATGGAACAACTTAATGGTGTGGAATGCTGCATTAGATACTAACTTCGGCCTTGGGATAGGAGCTTTACTTCATACATGACGTTAGGAGAGCGCATTGCTGAATCAATGTTATCCTCTATCAGGCAATTTTAGAGTAAATAATAAAAGTGGGAGTGACAAGAGAAGGAAGCTTTAGGGATCTTGGCTGCTTGTTTTCTCATTTCTCCATTCTCCCTTTATGTTTATTTATGTACTCATGTTTTTATTTATTTATAATTGTAGTAAAATTTACATAACGTCAGAGTTGCCATTGAACCGTTTTTAGGTGCACAGGTCCGTGGCGTTAAGTCCGTTCACACTGTTGTGTGACCATCACCACCGTCCGTCTCCTGGACTTGTTCATCTTGCAGAACTGAGACTCTGTCCCCATTAAACACTAACCCCCGATATCCCTCCCCCAGCCCCTGGCACCCACTGTCTGCTCTCTGTCTCTGTGAAGCTGACCACTCTGGACACCCCATCTCCGTGGGATCACACGGTATCCGTCTTTTTGTGACTGGCTTCTCTTGCTCAGCACACTGTCCTGAGGTTCGTCCGCATCGTAGCCGGTGCCAGGATCCCCCGCCTTTGTAAGGTCTCCCCAGTCCTCGTGCTTCCTGAGGCCAGGCATTTCCTAATGTGTCTCGTGCGTATTTGACTCACTTGATCCTGACGGTCTGGAGATGTAGCTTCTTCTCCTCTCTCCATATCTTGGGAGAGAATAATTTCTTGTCATTGCTAGAATTTTATAATTTTGGAGGGGAGGAAGGATGCTGGGTCCATAAGCGTGCTTGGAAACAGAATAATGTGGCAAGATCAAACCACATATTTAATTTCAATGACTGGATTTGAAGCTGTAGATATTTTAAAGCCGAGCATCAAATTGCTCATCCTTTACCCATGCGTGGGCTTCCTGGTGCCCGTGTGTGCATTGCCATTTGATTGGAGCAGTGATGTCCCGGCTTTGGGATGACTTGAGGGGACCCTGCAGCCTGGCCTGGGCCCACGTTCAGAGGGGGTTTGTTCTTTCCCTCCTGGCTCCTCACGGCTATGGCAAGTCTCTTGCACCTGGTTATATTTTTTTGGGGGTGGTTACTAAGAATGGTAGCCACGTGGAGAGTTGACTGAGTGCTTTCCGAGTGCTTGAGGGCGCTTGCCGGCTGTTCCTGCCCAGTGTCTTGGGGGTTTTCCTGGCATCCTCGTCGGGGGAGCCCTTGCTGCTGCCCCCCTTACAGATGGGCCGAGCAGGGCTTGCTCCTTGGAGCCCCTGACCAAGTTAAGGGGGAGACCAGGCCCGAGGTCAGGACTGGGGAGGGGTCGTGACATGGCCCCATCACAAAAATATACGAAACGTGTCATTTTCATCCTTCCCGAAGATGTTTCTGGCACTCGGATCCCCTGACGTGGTGGGTCGGATCGTCTGTCGAGAGCAGCTTGGTGGCTGGGTGCTCTGCACACAGCTTACCTGAAGCTGCTGTGCGTGGGTGCGTCTCTGGGTGTGGGGACGTGGGCCCAGCCTCCCGTTTCATCCTCTTGATGTCACAGCGGAAGTAGGAGGACCCGCGCGGGTGGACGCTGGGGGGACGCAGGGAGGAAGGGCACTTCCTTCCGCCCTTGTTGCCGCCGCTGGGATTCTCAGGAGCGGCAGCGGAGACAAGGGTCCTGGACGGGACACCCCTGGTGAAGGGCATCGCCCTTCCAGCAGGGAGCCAGCGTTTGGTGTTTAAAAGAGCCATGCGTGTGCCTCAGAGCTCCTGGGATAGTCTGGGGCGTTCGTTTTCACATGTAAACTAGATGCGTCGTGTGCAGTGAGTAGACGGGTGGCGAGGCCCGGGACCCCGGAGAGGTGGGTTGTAAATGCTGCCTGATCCTGAGCCCCCTGAGCTGTCTTTCTCTCTTTTTTTTTTTTTTGGCCACGCTGCATGGCATGAGGGATCTTTATTCCCTGACCAGGGATTGAACCCGCGCCCCCTGCTTTAGAAACGCGAAGTCTTAACCACGGGACCGCCAGGGAAGTGCCCCCCGCAAGCTGTCTTGGTTGGCCAGTGGGTGCCAGGTTGAGGGGACTGGCCCAGGTGCCCCCTGGCAAGGCAGGTTGGGGTCCCCACTGACGCCTGGATCCCAGGCCTGGCTCCTCCTCTGAGGGGGGTGTGGATGCAAAGATAGGGCACGGCTGGAGGAGGGGGCCAGGGGAGGAGTCAGGGTGGGGGGCTCGAGGTCATTTCAGGTGAAGGAAGAGTGGCCAAGGGCCTCAGATATTAAGGTGGCGGGCCCGGTGCAGCGGGCCCAGGCTCGGGGCCCTGTAGGAGTGAACGTCCCCTGAAATGGGAGTTAGGGGTTGAGTGCTGTGTCGGGGAGCGTCCCCCAGGCCCAGGCTCCTGGGTGGGGGTGGGCTTTGGGGGGCTGCCTGGGGCCTGCAGGAGAAGGGCTGTGAGGACCGCGCCTCCAGCAGTTTGAGGGGAGACGATGGTAGAAATGACAGGGTGAGGACATGGGCTCCAAAGGAGGAGAAACCCAAGGCGTGGGCTGCCACTGTCGTCAAGGTCCCGGGATGCGTGGCGACAGGGAAGGAGGGACCGTAGATGCGTCGAGAGCAAGTGCATCGTCTGATTTGCCTGAGATGCTGGTGCTTGAATGGGGCCCTCCCCTTCAGACCTGAGGCCCCTCCTCCCTGGATGGGGCAGGACAAGCAGCGTCTTCTCAGGCCAGCGTGCCCGCCAGGCCTGACACCAGCATTTGCCCCACTGTCCCCCGAACCCCCATCACCCTGTTCCCGGGAAGGGAGCCCCTTTCCTGACTCACAGGTTCTGGGTTCAGCTTTTGCTGCCCCAAAAGGAAACCACTTCAAAGTCCCCCCCCGCCCCGGCAGGCACTCCCTGCCCCTGGTGAGGCCTGGGAGGGGGCAGGAGGGGGCAGGCTTTGTGTCAAACCGGCCGGACGGCAAACAGTGCCCAGTGGATGTGGCCGCGGCCTACTGCGGCGTCACGGGCTGTGCCAGCCGGGCCTGGCAGGGCGTTGGCGGTAGGAGACGGAGATGCCCCCCCAACTTAGACCACGGTGCGTGTGGAGTGGGGTGACCAAGACGCTGGCGACTGGTGCTGGTCCCTCCTGGCACCGCTGCATCTCCAACTGCTGGTGGCCCTGCCTCACCGCGTTGTCCCCAAGGCTGCAGGTGTATAACGGGTCAGAAACCGGCCTCTTTCCACGTGGACCCTCCGAGCCAGGACCATAGTTCTCTGGACCCTCTGCCCACCGTTGGAGGGGCTCAGGCTCAGTCGGTCTGGGCCTGCCACTTGCTGCCCGAGTGACCTCGGCCGGGCCTGCTGGCCAACTTCCTTGTGCGTTGGTGTCCTCATCTGTGCAGGACCAGCAGAGGTGTCCCTCGCGGGCTGTGACGAGGGCTGGAGGGGCGGCACAGCGGAAGGTGTCGGTGCGGAGCCGCTGCGGGCAGTGGTGGGGCACCGTCCGGGTCAGCGAGGTCTACACCATGGACGTTTCCCCCGCGTCCACCCCCCACTGCCCTACGCCAAGGGTCCAAGAGGCGGCAGCGTCAGAGGACCTTCCCCTGCCCCCCGGCCTTGTCTCCCCCAACCCACATTCCCATCTGTCCGGGGTGGAGTAGCGTCCCCCCGAGTTCACGGCCCCCTGGAACCTCAACATAGGTGTATTTGGAGGTTGGATCTGAGCAGATGTGATCAAACTAAGCATTGACACCTCCTGGATTCGGGTGGATCCTGATCCAACGACGGGTGACCTTTTCAGAAGGGAATCGGGACACAGACTCACGTGGGGAGAGGCCACGTGCCGATGAGGCAGAGACGGGAGTGAGGCATCTGCCAGCTGGGGGTACCAAGGACTGCCAGCAGCCACCGGACGCTGGGACAGAGCCACGGGACGGATTCTCCCTCCGAGCCCCCATGTGGAGCCAACCCTGCTGACACTTGATCTTGGACTCCTGGCCTCCAGGCTGTGAGGGGATCAGTTATGTGAGCCTCAGGCTGTGGTGCAGCCCCGGGACTGACACGGCCTCCCGCCACCGACTGGCCAGGCCTTGCTGCTTTTTCGCATCTTGTGCTGGGAAGATGGTTGCACGCCACTGTGTGACAAGGTCCGTTCCTCCGTGGACCCTGCCCTCCCCGCTGCCTCCTGGGGTCCTCCTGTCCTGCCTCTTGCAAACTCGGCTCTGTCCCCTGCCCCCTTGTGGGCCACCGGCTCCTTGGGCACTGAGACCCCCAGGGCTGAGTGGGCCACAGGGATGAGATTGTAGACGACGGCTGTCCTCTGACCAGAGATGGATGCGTGGACAGGCCCCACCCTCCGTGAAGACCTGCGAAGACCCCCTCACCTGCACCGTTGGGGGTTTTGCGGGAAGCAGCTGCCGGTGGGCACCCCACAGCCCCGCCCTGCCATCTGTTCTGTCTCTTTCCCGCTGTGACTTAGGGACAATAAGGGGACTCACCTTTCCTAGGGAAAGCCATGGAAACTGTGCTGGCCCGGTTTGGAGGCGCTGGTTCTGGCGCTGTTGTTTCCAGCCACGGATGAAGTGCCTACAGCACAGGTTGGGGGGAGCCCCGGGTGAGCTCCATGTTTTCCAAAATGAAAACAGCCTTCTAAGTGATAAACCTAGTGGATGCTCGGGCAGGAGAATAAAACGATACAAGAAAGTGTAGGGGAAAAAGTGAAAATCGCCTAAATGTCAGCAACATTCCTGACCAGTACTTCTCCAAACGGTCAGGGTCATCAGAAACAAGGAAAGCCTGAGAAAGTCCGTCACAGCTGGAGGAGCAAGGAGACAGGATGACTCATGTCCTGTGGGGTCCTGGGACAGAGAAAGGACAGTAGGTAAAACCAAGGAAATATGAGTGGAGTATGGACTTCAGTTAATCGCGGGTCCGTATTGCTTCATTCATTCTAACAAATACCCCACACTGACGTCACAATAGTATTAATTGCAGGGGAACCTGGGTGCTGGGTATACGGGACCTCCCTGCACTGTCTTCGCAGTTTTTCTGTTCATCTAGAACTGCTCCAAAATAAAAAGTTTATTTAAAAGCAAAGTCAGCGACCCACATAGAATCACCGTCAGCACTGAAGTTTTTGCTGTCCCTGCCGACGGCTCCCTGGATTTGTGTGCAAACATATTTCTTTGTTTCGTGTGAAAAGTGACTTACTTTTCCCTTTTAACATCATGTTGTCTGGATCTGCCCTGACACCGGTGGAGGCGAGTGTCACCTAGTGGGTTTCGCTGAACCGAGCTACAGGGTGAGAACAGCCGTCCTTTATTTCAGTGGCTCCCTGTTGATGGGCAGTCGCATTCGTGCTCGTGGCGACTCAGAAATGCAACCCAGATGAGTTAAGCACAGAGCGTATTCATTGTCTCCAGGACCTGGTAGGCCAGGACGGTCCATGGTCTTGAAAGAAATTAATTGTAAAATTAACAGTAAGGTGCGTATTTTATTTTCCAGCACGTTTGACGTGAGTTAATATTTAACACTATTTTCTGGTCATTACGTGGCCCCTGGTTCCTGGGCATTCCTCCGTGCCGTGCCTTCCTGGGCTCCCTGCCCACCCCCGGGGAGGGAGAGGGCAGAATAGCCTGGAGCATGCCCAGACGGCCTGAACTTTGAGCTTAAAATCAGCACGACCCTCGAATCTTGGACCAGAGCAAATTTGTGTGTGGTTTAAGATTAAAAGGATGTTTCATAACAACTGCCACCAGGAAACAAACAATATCCTATATCCTATATTATTGTAATGGGCCTTTGCGAAAAAAAAAAAAGGGAAAAGAAACACCCACAGAAAAATAGCTTAGATGGAAAAATGGAGTCTCTGATGCTGTTTGTGCCAATGTCAATCTTGGGGTTAAAGAGATGCCACTGGAAGAGGGACTCTGCCCTCCCTCCCTCCCTTCCCCGAATGTTTATCCAGGAGCTTCTGAGTGCCAGGGACTGTTCTAGAAGTGACGGGCACAGCAGGAACAAGACCTACAAGTTCTTGGTCCTCCTGGGTTCACTGCGGGGAGAGACGGATATGAACAAATAAAAGCAGCTTGTGGCCGCTCCTGTGAGGGAGTTAAAGTGAAGATGGGGCAGAGCATGGGGGATGTGGAGGGCCCCTCTGTTGAGGGACATGCAGCTGAGACCCGGGTGTCCCCGGGAGCAGCTACCGGCGACAAGGAGGGCGGTGTTCCAGGCGGAAGATGAAGTGTGCAAAGGCCCTGAGGCAGGGAGGTGTCTCTAAGACAAGGGAGGGTGACGGGGACGGAGCACTTAGGACCATAAGATGGGGTAGGCAGTATGGGTTTTATCCTGGGTGCCATTGGGGGCCCCAAGGGAGTGGTGTGATGTTTTAGGACGACTGCTGTGACCACAGTGTGAATAAATGTGCCCTGCTGCCTGGGTGTAGCCGGCGTGTGGGGGAGGGGAGGAGGGTGGTACCATCTCTGAGGCTTCCTGCCGTATGGGCTGTACCATCTTTTGCCTTAATTTCTTTTCCTCATTACTTATTCCAGCCACTGGCCCTGTGTTTTGTTTGGTTTTGTTTTGAATTTTATTTTATTTATTTATACAACAGGTTCTTACTAGTTATTATTATATACATATTGGTGTATACATGTCAATCCCAATCTCCCAGTTCTCCCACCATCCCCCGTCTACCCCCCCCACCCCGCCCCGCTTTCCCCCCTTGGTGTCCGTACGTTTGTTCTCTACATCTGTGTCTCTATTTCTGCCCTGCAAACAGCTTCCTCTGTACCATTTTTCTAGATTCCACGTATATGCGTTAATATACGATATTTGTTTTTCTCTTTCTGACTTACTTCGCTCTGTATGACAGTCTCTAGGTCCATCCACGTCTCTACAGATGACCCAGTTTCATTCCCTTTTACGGCTGAGTAACGGCCCTTTGTATATGAGCAGCAGATACAGTCCCAGCGTCCACCTTCAGCTCCGCGGAAGCCGCACACAGAGCTGAGCCCTTACCTCGCCGGCCTTTGGGTTTTACACCAGCCTTTGGGGTGCCCCTCCCCACAACGAGGTCATACAAATGTTATTTCCTCTTTCAGATTTGGTCCTTCCAGGGAATTCCCTGGTGGTCCAGTGGTTAGGACTCCATGCTTTCACTGCCGGGGGCCTGGGTTCAACCCCTGGTCAGGGAGCTAAGATCCTGCAAGCCGTGCAGCCAAAAAAAAAAAAAAAAAAAATATGGCCTTGCCGGGTTATCGTGAGGACCAGATGGAGTGCTCGCTGCCTGAGCTCCTGGGCGATGGTCGTCATCACTGGGGGGAAGCCAGGGCCCCCTCCACCAAGCGTGTGTTCGTGGGTGTGAAACCTGACTTCCCAGGGTCTCAGTTTTGGTCACCTGTCAAATGGGGTGATGCTGGTTCTCTCAGAATCTCTCGGAATCTCAGGTTTGCCCCTGAACGTGTTGTGACTTGTGGAGCAGTTACGTTTCTCCGTTGTCTGGACGCACGGTGACGCACGGTGTCCCCCGCCAAAAGGGGCTTGTGGCTCCTGAGCGTCTGAGGCAAACAGTCCCAGGCGCAGAAGCTTCTGTGCTTCCGCTCCCCGTCGTCCTAAGGGCTCCCTGCAAGCTTGTGCCTTGGTGGGGACTGTGCTGGGTCCAGAGTGACGAGATGGCCTCCAAGTTTTGTCACCTGACTGCATCCTCTCAGGGGTCCTAAGACTTTCCTGCAGCTTCCCGGAAATAAGCCTGCCTTTCGTGTGGGCACCGCCAGGCTTCAGCTTCGAGAGGGGTGGGACCCGCCGGGGGCTCACAGGCTTGCCCAGATGCCTCATGGAAACTGGGGTGGGTGTGCTTGAGGGGGGAATCCATCAGGGCTGCAGGGACACGGACCTGAGCTGAACCAGAAGGATGTGAACTTTGCCAGGTTTTGCTCGGGTCCCAGAGCACGTTTGGGGGGCGGGCACTGGGAGGCAGGTGCAGGCCCTCTGCGCAGCATGGCTGCATCTATCAGGGCTGCCCTGGAGGTGACGATGCCGCCCTGTGGCCATCGTGAGCAGAGCCCCTGTGGCGGCCCCTGGTCAGTTCCTCTGGTTCTGGGCGCGGAACCTATGGTGTGCTCAACCTGATAACCCAAATACCCCACCCTTTCCAGTCCCCAAGTCCTAAGTGCCGCGTTTCATGAGCGGGTCACCTGTGTTGGCTGAGATGCACCATCCTCTTGTGCGTCTTTCTGAAGCAGCACGTGCTGTCCTCTCCTGTGTGCTGGGCGCCTGGAGATGAGTAGGTCACAGCTAAGAGCAGAGAAGCCACCAGCATTGCACAAGACAAGGCCGTACCTGGGCTGGACCGCGCTGGACACCGTGGGGTCTGAGCTGGGCTGGGGGATGGGCAGGGTCACCTAGTGGCTGGAACAGGTGCTGAGGAGGTAAAACAGGGGCTCTGCGTCCCCACGTGTCTGGAGCAAAGCGTGTGAGGCTGGGGGGCTGGATCGTGGTGGTTGTTGAGACGCCCTGATGAGCAGTTGGGGGGTTCCACTGGGGGCTTCTGAGCTTGACGGGCATGATGGGAGCTGAGTGTGGAAGGAGGGGAAGGGGGTCTGGGACGTGAGGTCAAGGTGGTGGTCGTGGGAGGGGCGGGGCAGGGCATGGGGCTCGGGGGTGTTGTTCCCGGTCGGGCCGGGGTGGGGACCAGGCAGGCAGGCCTCCGAGTGACACCCCCTTGTGTCTCGCAGACGGCATCCACAGCGTGGCGGCGCTCTGCACCCTGCGGGTCACCGTCATCACGGACGACATGCTGACCAACAGCATCACCGTCCGCCTGGAGAACATGTCGCAGGAGAAGTTCCTGTCCCCACTGCTGTCCCGCTTCGTGGAAGGGGTGGCCACGGTGCTGTCCACCACCAAGGACGCCGTCTTCGTCTTCAACATCCAGAACGACACGGACGTCAGCTCCAACATCCTGAACGTGACCTTCTCGGCCTTGCTCCCCGGAGGCGTCCGGGACAAGTTCTTCCCATCGGAGGACCTACAGGAGCAGATCTACCTGAACCGGACGCTGCTGACGGCCGTGTCCACCCAGCGCGTCCTGCCCTTCGACGACAACATCTGTCTGCGGGAGCCGTGCGAGAACTACATGAAGTGCGTGTCGGTGCTCAAGTTCGACAGCTCGGCCCCCTTCATCAGCTCCCCAACCGTGCTCTTCCGGCCCATCCATCCCGTCAACGGGCTGCGCTGCCGCTGCCCACCCGGCTTCACCGGCGACTATTGCGAGACTGAGATTGACCTGTGCTACTCCAGCCCCTGCGGTGCCCACGGCCGGTGTCGCAGCCGGGAGGGCGGCTACACCTGCGAGTGTCAGGAGGACTTCACAGGTAGGTGTCACCCTTCGCGGGTCCCGGGGTGGCACAGGCGGTGGGGAGGCCCCGGGTCACCTCTGCTTCACACGAGGTTCCCAGTCCGCAGGTCTGAGGGTGTCGGATGGTTTCCTCTGTCCACTTCCCTCCTCGGGGACAGGGTCAAAGGATGGACCGTGGGCCTGGGCGTTGGCTCTGCTTGCTGAGCACAGCCCCGAGGTCTCTACTGATCCCGTGCCACTTAAGCCACCCTCTTTATAAGGACAGTAAGAGGAGGATGATAGTGCCAGAGCCACCTAAAAAATCTGCGTGTCTGTAATGACATGTGCTTTTTATAAGTGGCTTCAAATTTAAAGCAGTTCATTCCGGACTTCGGGTTTAATTGGTTACTGGAAAACAGTGTAATAATTGGGATAGAAATTGTGAGCCACTGATCACTTGGGTCTGGAAAGACTGTTGGTTTTTTCGTGCCTCATTGTCACTGTAGAAATTACTCATCTTCTCTGCCTTGAAGATACACTTACCTCGAGACGTCCTGATTTGTCACAAAGATGAATTGCTCTAAAGGCAGCCAATGGTTGTTTTTAAAAATAAAAAGCCGCCAAGAGCAGTACAGAAACATATGCTCTTGCTTTGGTCTTCGATGGCCTGTTACATAGAAGGACGGCTCACTTGACAAACAAGTGTACTGTGGCAGATGGTGACCGTCTGTCTTTTTGGAAAGTTCTCTGAGGTTGGGTGGGACCTGATTCATCCCAGAGGTGGTTTTGAGAGTCTTCCGCGGACTGTGTCCTCGGTTGACGTGTTTGGTGTAGACAGTGGAGAAATGGTTTCTGTGCGTGTGGGACGCAGCGCAACTGATGGAGCTTAGGACGGGGCTTACAGTATTAACAGGTATTCATTGAGCAGGAAGGGAGTAAGCCTGGGGTGGGAGCACGGAGAGAGGGAGGCGGCCGGGTGGTGCTTTGCATCGGAAGAGGAGGAGCCCCAGCCAGAAGAGGGGGCGTTGGGCAGCCTGGGGAGATGGGTGTGCGCCCCGGTTTGCCGTGTCTGAGCACCAGCCTGGTTATAATCTGCTGGCACCGCTGCGGCGAGAAAGGCTTGATCGCCTGCCTGTGTCTCCCCTCCCCTCGCCCGTCTGTGTCTGTCTGCCTGTCCATCCGTCCTGTCCGGCTCTGGAGATCTCTTCCCCGCGGTCTCTCAAGTGTTAACCCTAAATTCCTGGTTACGCTGGAGCTTGGTGGTGAGCGGGGAAGGAAGGCAAAGGAGACTCCAGCCCCCAAGCCCGCGCCTGAGTTGTCAGGGGGCTCTGGTTGTGCCGAGGAGCCGTGCCACGCAGGTGGGGGTCCTCCCCCACTCCCCTTCCCTCTGCACGGCGTTGAGGTGGCATCTCGGCCTCTTCTGAAGTGCCTGACCGGGTGTGCCAGCCGCGGCACAGTGGAGGGGCCGGTGTCCCTGTCCCCCCCTTCTTGCCACGTGGCCTGGATGGGGAGTGCTTCTGCGGATGACTCCTGCTTCAAGTGGGGAAGCCGTAGCCCCGGGAAAGAGCCTGGTGCCCTCCAGGGAGTCAGCCAGTGAGCAGTCATTCACTCGCTCCACGAGCATAAGTTGAGTGCCTGCTGTATGCCCGGCCAGTGTACGCAGCCGACCTACCCCTGCCCAATCAGGTGGGCCACCCAAGGTGACCGGCCCTCTCCCTGCTGGAGACATGTAGTGGTGGGGACCTGGTGGGGGACACCCCTAAGCAGCCCCAGAATCTGGTGATTTCATCTTGAAGATGGGTCTGAAGGGTGGGGTCTACCTTGGTCGAGGACACCAGCTTGTCTCGTGGCTGCAGCAGCAGTCCTGGCTTCCAGAAGTCCCGGATGTGAGCTTGGGGCCATGTCTGGGCAGGATAAGTAGAGGCCGCTAGGGACCCGCGGACCCTGGATCCCCTCCAAAGAGGCCTCAACCCATTGGGTGGAAAGGACTTCCAGAGTTCTCAAATTTTGTTTTCATCGCCAGAGTCATTTCTAGAGAAATTATGCCTGGGAATGACCCACTGTGTCATCACCACTGAAATGTCTTGATTGGCAGGGGACTAATTTGAATGTCTTTGGTACTAAATTATCATATGTATTTCCCTCCGAGATAAGACTGATTCAGACTGATTATTTTTTACTCAGTCCCCCTTCCTCTCTTTCTTCCTTTCTTCCTTTGAAGCCCTGCTCTCTTGGTGCAGGTAATTGAGCCCATTTATTCGCGGTGAAAGCCGTGCTGTCGTCGCCAGGGTTTTATTACTTGCTCCCTGGTAAGCCGAGCTCGGGCCTGGCAGGCGGGAAGCTGGAAGGGGCCCAAGGCCGCCGGAGGACCCTGGCTTCCTGTGTTGCCAGACGGGAGACGAGCTGGGTGAAGGAAGGTATCAGTTAATTTCAGGAAAAGCTCATGAATTTGATGCTGGAAAAATACCCCGACAGCTCCCCTGTGTTTCTTCAGTCCCCTTTGGCCTCGGGGAAGCTCCGAGGCCCCAGGGAAGAGGACTCCCCGTCCTTGTAGGGAGAAGGCATCTCCCCTTCTCACGGCTCTGCGTGGGGGCCTGGCGGGGGTCTGCAGGGGACCCCACTCTGAAGGGAACGGGGACAGAAGGACTGGAGGCATCGCGGTGCAGCTCAGCAACTGTCATGTGTGACAAGCATGCGCGCCGGGTTCCTTGGTTCCGGCCCCCTTGGTTCCGGCCCCCTTGGTTCCGGCCCCTCTGTCTTCCAGCCTGTGAACAGCGTAGCTTTGGTTTTGGCTTTGCTTTTGGTTAAGCTCCCCAAGGACGTAGCCCGTTCCTCCCATCTCCCCACCCCCGCACCGGCCGTCCCTCTGTCCTTGCCTCCCTCAGGACCCCCAGCCCAGCGCTGTCCCTGCTGTCAGAAGGTTCTGGAAGTTTTCCCAACTTCCTTGGACAGTGACCGTCGATCTTCTCGGAAACTTCCTCGGTGCCTTGTTTATGCGTTGGTTGCTCTGCTCTCATTTTGGGTGTGATCCACTTACTTCCAGGACCCTCAGGACAGCAGCAACCTGCAGATAGTACTTATTGGGCACTTAACGTGCTGTACTGTTCCAGATGATTCTACACTGCTACCCCAATCCTCCTGGCAGCTGTACATCCCCATTTTATAAATGGAGAGACTGTGGTACGGGGCATTAAAGTTTCTAGCCCAGAGGTTCCCAGCGGGGGTGATTCTGCCCCCGGGGGACACACGACGGTATCCAAAGATGGTTTTGGTTGTCTCAGCTGGGGGTGGGGTGCTCGTGGCGGGAGGCCAGGGGTGCTGCCTTGCGTCGTCCAAGGGTACAGGACGCCCCCCACGGAGAATGGTCCTCGTGTCTGCGGTGGAGGTGGAGGAGCCCTGCTCTAGACCCGGGCGAGGGGTGAGTCGGGATTCGAACCCGGTGCTCTGGCTTCTGAGCTCAGGCTTGTCCGCCCTGTGGATTCCTCGAGGGCGGAATGGCCTGGTTTGCCTGTTTATTACTGGGTCCTTTCTCTTGCTTCCTTGACTTCACGGCATCGATTAAGAAGCGCCTTCTGTGTGCAGGGTTCCGAGTGAAGTGTGATGCGTAAGAAGGAGCAGTTTCGCTGAGCAGTGGCCCCAGGGAGAGGGTTTCACTCGCGGTCACCCCGTTACCCGAGGGGGTGGCAGGAAACTCTTCCCGCCCGGGAGGACACTGGACAAAACCCATCCAGGGCAAGCCTCAGGGTGGGATTCTGCGTCCGGGTCCTGTGGCCTCTTGATGCGTCGTCTCCCTAATTAAACAGTCTGATCACTCCTCGCTGACGTGGTGGAGAGCACGTGTCCACCCTGGCTCTGCTCCAGGTCCTTTCCCCGTGCCTGTCACGACCCCATGAGGTAGGGACAGTTGTCACCCATTTCAGGGACACCAAGATGCAGAGCCGGGTGGGGGGCCCCGGGGATTTCCTTCCAGAGCCTCAGGGGCCGGCCCCGCCCCACCCCACTGCCCCTTGCTGGCCTTCCAGAAACATGCCCGGCTCCTCTCCCCGGGGCTCTGCCCCTCGAGTGCGCTTTCCCTTGTCTTCCCGAATGTCACCTCCGTGTCCCCGTTCCTCTGCCCGCCCCTCCCCCACGGCAGAGGTCGGAGGCTGGAGTCCAGATCTGCTCGGTGCTGTCTGCCCCCTCCCCTCTGTGTCCAGCATCTTTGTCCATCAGCACAGTGCCGGGCACACAGTAGGCGTGTGATAAATACCCATGTGGGACGACGGGGTCAGGGGTTAAGTGGGCCATTCCTCCTCGCAGGCCTCAGAAGACGTCCTGGAGTTCTGGGATTCTGTGCTGTGCTCAGAGCGGAGCCTCTGCCGCCCCCGCGGCTGAGCTGGAGGGGACGGGGCTCCCCCTTCCGTCCGCTGTGTCCCTTCCTGTCCTGCTGGTGGGTGTGCCCACCAGGGTCCACTCGGGTCACTGCCCGGCCGTGTGCCCACGCGGCCCCGGCCCACGGCTGCCTTGGAATCCCTTCCCCTTCCTCACACACATCCTCCCAGGGTGAGAGCAGCGGGCAGTGATTTATGTCACAGCCACGTCGGCCCAGGGGTGCATTCCTGAGAAGGCGGCAGCTTTGATGTCACCCGGGAAGGAGGGCTTTCAAGGACCTCTCGGTCATCTGCGTGTCGGGGGGGACAGAGGGGAGGGTTCCGTTTATTCCTGAGCCTCTGTGTTTAGACCCCAGGCCACTTGTCTGGGTTCAGAGGGTGTTTTCGGCAAATACCAGCCAACAATCCTGCCTCTGTGCGTGAAGCACACAGCTGTCCCTGGGCTTCGGACATCCAGGCTGCTGGACCCTGTGTCGTCAAGGGTGTGCCCCAGCTGGATTTAGCCTGGTTTGGGGATCAGAGGGTCAGGGGCCACTTAGGAGAGTCTCAGTGACGCTGGGTTTGAGCTTTGTGCTAACAGCCCCAGGGTGGGATGTCCCAGTTGGCCTGTGAGGGGGGCTTCTGGGACCCTGACTGTCCCCCGGGGTGACCTCAGCAGGGCTGGGGGCCCTGACTGTCCCCAGGGCCAGGATATTTTGTGTAGGTTCAAGGCCAAGAGAAACTTTTAATGTAAAAATCGAATCATCTTTTCTGTCCATGGGGAAAAATTTAAATCAATTCTGGCACTTCTCTGATTCTTACTCCAGCTCTGAGTTTTATCTTGAATTCTCTCATCAGAGTAATAGTATCTCCATCCTCCTGGGGTACACTGACCCTGCACCCCCATATTAGACTAAAAATGCTTCGTGCGTCTGAGCCGTGCCGTCCTCCTGTGGGGTGACATTCACATAACACAAGAGAAATAAGTTTGCTGCACTTACTGCAATTTACTGGATTAAAGCTCCACTTGGAGAGTTCATCGTCAAGTTGAATTTAGTCCTTACACCGGAGAGTTAATTATCATTCAAAATGAAAATCGTTACCTGGCCTATAATTAAAATCTCAAATAAATCAGAAACAGAATCCTTTCTCAGGAAAATGTACTTTTCAGATACTCAGGATTACTCCAAGTTTCTCTCTCTTTAGCACCTCTCCAGTCTTTGACGTTGGGTTCTTTCTACTGGTTCCAGGTGGGGGATATCCAGCATTTCTCTAGTACATTATTGTAAAGCTAGGGCATTATTGCACTTCAGGAAGACTTTGTGTTCCATTAAAATCATATACAGAGGGATTGCGGTGGGGATAGATTTAGCCAGCGATCTCGTTTTCTCTTCCATGGAATTCTTTCCCCCAAAGCTGGGGTTTTGACAGACAGAATAATCATCCTCCTCGTCTGGCCAGGGTGTCCGAGCAGAGCCAAACGGCCGCTGGGGATAGGGGTGGGGGTAACAGGGCTTCTGTTAGCTTCCTGGGGCTACTGTCACAAAGGACCACACACTGGCTGGCTTAAAATAACAGAAATTGGACTTCCCTGGTGGCGCAGTGGTTAAGAATCTGCCTGCCAATGCAGGGGACATGGGTTCGAGCCCTGGTCCAGGAAGATCCCACATGGCGCAGAGCAACTAAGCCCGTGCGCCACAACTGCTGAGTCTGCACTCTAGAGCCCGCAAGCCACAACTACTGAAGCCCGCGCGCCTAGAGCCCGTGCTCTGCAACAAGAGAAGCCACCGCAATGAGAAGCCCGCACACCGCAATGAAGAGTAGCCCCCGTTCTCCGCAACTAGAGAAAGCCCGCGCGCAGCAACGAAGACCCAACGCAGCCAAAAATAAAATAAATTTATTAAAATAAAAAATAACATGAATTTATTCTCTCACAGCTCTGGAGGCCTGAAGTCCGAAATCAAGGTGTCGGCGGGGACTTGCTCCCTGCAGAGGCCCTAGGGGAGAGTCCTTCCTGCCTCTTCTTAGCTTCTGGTTGTCCTGGGTGGTCCTTGGCTTGTAGCTGCATCTCTTCAGTCTCTGCCTCTGTCCTCATATGGTACCCCCCCCCCACCGCCCGGTGTGTTCTGTCTCTGTGTCCAAATTTCCCTCATTTTAAAAGGACACCAGTCATTGGACTAGGGCCCCGCTAGTCCAGTATAATCTCATTTTAACTTGATCACATCTGCAAGAACCTATTTCCAAGTGAGATTAATTCACAAGCACCAGGGGTTAGGACTTGAACATGATTTGGTTGCTGGGAACACAGTTCCACCGGCCTCAGGGCTTCTGGGGGTTGGTGGTGGTGGCCACTTCTTGTCGAGCATCCGCTGGGCCAGAGGACACAGAGGCTCTGGGTCAGAGGCTCTGACAGGCTTCTGGGGTTTGTTTTCTTTTTAGAGATCTAAAAACAAGCGTTCCTCATGTCCACCCAGCCAGCTTCTAGGTGGGTCAGATGAGCTGGGCGCAGGGCGTGGGTCGGTGAGGAACACGGGTATACGCTGAAATGTCTGACCACGGTGAGCAGAGTGGCCTGAGGACATGCCACGTGCGGTTAGAACCTTCCTGGGTCGTCGTACCCGCTGTCCGAGGGGAGACGAGGCTCCGTGGCCAGTTCCTGCCGAGGGTCTCCCCCATGCAGGCTGTGAGTATCCGGTGTGTGCGCGTGTGGAGAGCAGCTGCTTCTGCAGAAAGAGCTGGAAGGCAGGCTCCATGAGAGCAAGGACTGGGCTTGCCTGCTCCCCCCTCAGCTCGTGTCCTGCAGCTGCTGTGACAAAGTCCCACAGACGAGTGGCTTAAGCAGTACAGATTTATTCTCGCGGAGTTCCTTCTGGAGGCGCCGGGGGAGAATCTCTCCTTTTCCAGCTTCTAGAGGCTGCCTGCATCCCTTGGCTGGCGGCCCTTCCTCACCCCACGCCAGCCTCTGCCTCTGTCATCACAGCTTCTCTGCTGACCCCCGTCCCCCACGAGGACCCTGGCCATTACCCCGGGCCCCCAGGAATCCAGGGTAACCCCTGTCTCAAGTTTCAAGATCCCTACCTGAACCACACCTGCCAAGTCCCTTCTGTGGTGTGAGGTCACATGGCCTCAGGCTCCAGGGAGTAGGATGTGGATGGCTTCGGGGCTCCGTATTCTCCCACCGGCGCCCGGGACCCCCTTGACGCTCAGTCAGTATTTGTGGAGGGATGCGTAAGCGAGGCCTTTGCCATCGGCACTGGGGTCCATCCCCGCTCTTTCTCTGGAGGCACCGCGTGGACCAAGGGCCACCGGGAGTTACTGGGAGTCCAGTTTGAGCCCTTGACCCATGAGTGGCCACTCCCGACTTCCCCAGGGAGAGTGGTCTCCGCTCACGCTGTTGCCCATCGCCCCGTCCTGAGCCCTTTCCCTGATGTGGAGAGACAGATGTCTCTTGTCGTGCTCCCAGTGCCTGCAGGGCTGGGGTAACGGGGTGAGGCTTCTCTGCTGGGGTCGCCGGGCGCAGCTGGAGGAGGGAGGGTGTGTTAACCAGGGCAACGCAGCTGTCCTGAGTCCAAGCGGCGAATACAGAATGCGCGTCCTTCCCTCTGGACGTTCATCTGTCCCGGGAACCGTGCCTCCTCCCAGCACCAGGCAGGAAGGGGAATTGGAACCATCGGGGGCTGAGCTGCTGTTTTGCATGGATGATTAAGGTTTTAGTTAGCATTCCGGCTGAGTTTGGACACGTCGCCATTTCAGAGTTGGCACGGTTTCCCTACTAACTGATAAAGTGCTGGGGGCTCCCCTTTCCAGCCTCGCTGCCCACAGCTGCGAGTTTACTTTCCACCGACAGGTTCTTCCCGTGGTCAGCAGGGACCCTCAGCCCGGCCTCCAGGCTTCCATCTTCCCTGGGGTGCAGGGCGTCTCCCACCCCACCCACGCAAGCCCACCCTCTCCAGGAGACCTTCCCAGGCCCTCCCGTGCCCCGACCCTCAGAGGGCCCCATGTCATTAGAACTAAACCATAGTCCTGTGTCTGAGATACTATCCTGGAGCTGGTTCTTGGGACGTTGCAGGACAGATGCTCTGGCCCAGGGGTTTCCGGGTGACCTCTCCCAAAGCTGGGGCCTCCCTGGATGAGGCGGTTTCCAGGCTGTGTACCTCCCCCCCATCCCGTGGTCTCTGGAGAGAGGCCTGCAGAGGCCCACAAGGGCACAAGGAGGGCCCTGGACAGCCTCACCGTCGGGCCCCAGGACAGCGTGAACCTCCCTCCCACCAAGCCCCCGGCGGATGTTGGCTGGGGCCCAGGCTGCCCCGGGGCGGGACCCTCCACCATTCTGGGACCCCAGATGTCTCCTGAGCTGCCACCAGCTGTATCCTTCTGAGCCCACATCCTTGGCCGGGAAGGACCCTGCCTTTGCTTTCAGGGGGTTGAGTAGCCAAGATGGGGTTCTGGGCGCTCAGGCCCTGGGGGTCAGCTCGGCGAACTCACCCCTGGTAACCAGGTGCACCTTTGCCCCAGGCACCCCACGTGGAAGTGTCCGGCCCTCTGGGGGGCCTCCCCCACCGGCTTTAGCAGCCAAGATTTTGGGGTCCACCTGTGTGTGTTCAGTTGGTGCCTCCTGGGTCCTTAGCTGCTGCCCACCGTGGAAGAGAAAGCCCAGGTCTTTGTGGTGACCTGGGGGACAGAGGGGGCTTTCTCTTCCACGGCTCCAGCTCCGCTGAGGCTTACGGAGTCGCTGAAAGGTGTTAGGGGCGCTGCTTTCTTGGGGGACTGTCCCCAGGAAGAGATTTCTGCTGAGTCTGGCCGGTTTCCGGGGTGTGTTTAGGATTTGTAGTGGTTTCCTCTGACTGCCGGAATAAAAGACCGTAGGCTGGGTGGCTTAACACAGCAGAAATTCATTCTCTCATGGTTCCAGAGGCCAGAATTCTGAAATCAAGGTGTGGGCGGGGCCATGCTCCCTCTGAAGGCTTTGGGGACACCACGGGGGGGGTCCTTTTGTCTCTTCCAGCCGTGGTGGCCTCAGGCTCCCTGGGCTCGTGCCTCCATCCTCACATGGTCTGTAAACTCCAGCTGTTCCTCTTTCATAAGGATTCGCGTGATTACAGGGGGCCCACCCGGGTAACAAGGAGGGTCTCAGTTCAAGATCCTTAATTTAATCATGTCTTTTGCCACGTGACGTGATAGTCACTCTTTTGCCACATGGGGTGATAGTCACAGGTTCCGGGAATTAGGATGTGGACGTATCTTTTAGGAGCCACCGTTTAGCTGACTTCAGGGTTGGTTATTTTCTGTTCCCCCCACCCCCCAATGGACGTGAGGAGAGGGGGATAGGGAGAGCACCCCCTTTCTGACAGGAGGGGGTCCCCAAGTATGGCTGCGGGCTGGGCTGGGCTGGGCTGGGCCGGGCCGTGTACCTGCACCAGGAGTTTGGAAAGCACTGTGATTTTTCAGGTTCGCCGGGTTTCAACCTCTCAGGTGTGTAGGTAACTCTTGACTTACAGCCAGGAGCTGTGGAGAAGCTGGAATCATTTTTTTTGGTGCTGGAATGCATTTTTAATTTATATTTTAGAAAAATGGGTGTGTCGGGGTTCTGGGAATTTGCTTCAAAGACAGTAGTGAAGTCACCCCGAAGCCCCAGCCTGGGGCAGGCCTGCCATGGTCTGGGCTTCCGGCCTCCCCTCCCCGTGGTGTGGGCAGGTGTCTGGCCTCTGAGAGGCCCTTCTTGGCAGCCTTGCCCCGTAGGGGAGGGGGCTTCAGGGCCGGGCCAGGAGGTGAGGCAGTCCAGCAACCTTGAAACTCAGAGGCAGAGGGGGAGAGGCTTGAAGGGAGCTGGGGGTGGGGAGCGGGCCAGTGGGGGGCTTGGGTGGACAGATGGGGCCTCCAGGCTCAAGAAGCCAGTTCAGAGCAGGGGGTCATGTGACAGCCCACACACCAGGTGGTCAGCTCAAGAGCTTCACAGAATTAGCCGATCTCACCTTGACCCTGGCCTCCTAGGGGCTAGGCTAGCCCCGGGGCCAGAAACAGAAATCCTGCCTTCAGGGAGGGTTTCCAGCCGGGGAAACTGAGTCAGTGGTTGGGAGCCTGCTCGGGGCACCTCTGCGGGGGGTTAGGTGGGAGGGTGTGCCTAGGCCGTGGGTGGGTGGATGGAAGGGTGGATGGACCGACTTTTTCAGTGTTGAACCTTTTCAGAGACCCTGTCCTTGTCTCTGTGCTCCTTCTGAAGCTTCCAACACAAGCTGTGCCGGTGGATCACTGCCTCCGGAGAGTCTAGTTTTTCTAGTTCAAAGCCCTGAGCTGTCGCTTAGGACCAGAAGGCAATTTTGTCTCTTTATTTATTGAAAAACTGAAGTCATAAAAACCTCTACACTCCCTTCTCTTCCTGGGGCCCGGCCCTGGCCCTCCTCCAGGGCCGAGGGGTTCGGCCTGGCTGCGCTCCCCCTCCTGCTGGCCCCCAGCTCCTCGTCTCCCTCCTCCTCATCCCCCAGCAGCCCCGGCATCTTCTGCAGCGCCTCTTGGCAGGAACCAGGTTCACATCGTCATCTCCTGCTTCTCGCCCTGCCCCTCCTCCCCCAGACCTGCCGTGACTGTCACACACACGTGCACACACTCCCCACACCACATATACACTCCACACAGATATACATCACATCCCACACACACACACATCACATATACACACCACACAGACATACGTCACATACATACACATACCACACACACACATCACATACCATACACATCTCACACACACACACACATCACATATACATGCCACACAGACATACATCACATACATACACACATATCACATATACACACCACAAAGACATACATCACATACATACACATACCACACACATCACACACACATCACATACCATACACATCACACACACACATCACATACCATACACATCACACACACACATCACATACCATACACATCTCACACACACATACATCACATATACATGCCACACAGACATACATCACATACATACACACACCACACACATCACACACACACACATCACATATACACGCCACACAGACATACATCACATACATACACACACATCACATATACACGCCACACAGACATACATCACATAACACACACACACACATCACATATACACACCACACAGACATACATCACATAACACACACACACATCACATACCATACACATCTCACACACACACACATCACATATACACGCCACACAGACATACATCACATACATACACACACATCACATATACACGCCACACAGACATACATCACATAACACACACACACATCACATATACACACCACACAGACATACATCACATAACACACACACACATCACATACCATACACATCTCACACACACACATACATCACATATACATGCCACACAGACATACATCACATACATACACATACCACACACATCACACACACATCACATACCACGCACATCACACACATCACATACCATACACATCTCACACACACATACATCACTTATACATGCCACACAGACATACATCACATACATACACATACCACACACATCACACACACATCACATACCACACACATCACACACATCACATACCATACACATCTCACACACACATACATCACTTATACATGCCACACAGACATACATCACATACATACACATACCACACACATCACACACACATCACATACCACACACATCACACACACATCACATACCATACACATCTCACACACACACATACATCACATATACATGCCACACAGACATACATCACATACATACACATACCACACACATCACACACACATCACATACCACACACATCACACACACATCACATACCATACACATCACACACACACACATCACATATACACGCCACACAGACATACATCACATACATACACACACACCACACACACATCACATATACACGCCACACAGACATACATCACATACATACACACACACCACACACACACATCACATATACACGCCACACAGACATACATCACATACATACACACACACCACACACACACACACATCACATATACACGCCACACAGACATACATCACATAACACACACACACACACACACACACACGCACTCCTGTGCCGTCTGCCTTCCCCCTGCCAGGCCCTGCTCCCCACGGGTCTCTACAGCGAGGGGTGTTTGGCTGTGCCCCTCCTCCTTCGCAGACCTGACCAGGTGCGCACCCGTCACCCAGCATCCGGCGCAGCCCCCGATATCCCTGTGCTTCTGCTGGGGCCCTTTCCGGGGCCGAGCCGTCTCCACCGCCATGGACGCTCCTGCACAGCCCGGCTCAGACGCTCCCCCGCTCGGGCACTATGTCTTTCCTCCATTTCCCTTATCTTTAAGGAATATCTTGGTTACAAACAAAAAATGGTATGCTTATACCCTATGCCGGGCGTCAGCTTCCGGCCTGTAAGATGGGGGCGTATGAGAGTTCCCACACCAGGGGCTGTGAGGCCTCCTCCGCCCCTGTAACCCTGAGCCGTTATCACAGCCCCCCTGCAGACGAGCCCTTGTTTAAGCTCTGTGAAGCTGGCGCTCCTCTAGGGCACTTAACGCTCCCCACCTGCGGGTCTGTGGCTTTGGCACTACGGGCTGGGGCCCCTGGGTGGCCAGTGTTGTTCCCGCATCCCCAGCCCCAAGCCTGGGTGGGACAGGCATCCAGTGACGGGGACGTGCGTGAGGTCGTGGCGGCTGGAGGGGCCTCGGCTCCTGGGAGCTCCTGCTTTGCAGCTACAAATGCCTTTCTGTGTGGCGGGGGTCCTTTCCCAGTTTTCCGTGCAGGGTTCTGCATTGGCAGCCGTGACCAGGAGGCCAGGCCTCAGGTCCTCCTCGGCAGGGGGTTGCAGTGCCACCTGCATTATTGAGCGAGGCTGTGGGCTTGCTCGGGTGACCCCGATCCTCGGTGGAGGGCGAGGCTGGCAGTCATAATGGGTGGGGGTTGCACAGGGGGAGGGTGGGGGACCTTTCCCCAGGTTTTGAATGGCTCAGAGCAAGCATCTGACTCTAAGCAGGATACCAGGGTGCTTGGAATAAATTTGGAAGCCCAGATTTACTTTGAGGATTCCTAGAAGAGGAAAGGTGAAGTTAAATCTTGTTAAGAAAGCGTGTCTGAGAACATTTATTGCATTAAAATAGTGTTTCATGTAAGAGCTGTATATTAAAAAAAAGATACAGGGCTCACTAAATTTGGTCCTAATTATTTGCCTCAAGTAAGGTGATTTTAAGAATTAAAAACCATCCTATCACATCTCTTCACAACTCTGAGTTCTGATGCCAGGTTGGCTGTGATATCCCATGGAAACGGGACAGTTCTGCACATCAGGGCTTTCCCCCGAGGGCTGGCCGTCGGGATCTGCCAGCACAGCCCTGAGGAGAAGATACCGTTAAAGAAACATGTAAGTGGATTACCGTGCAGTTTAGCTGGAGTGGCTGCCACGGAAAGCACCCTGCTAAGGCACGCACGGGGGCCTGGGGTTGGCCTGAACGAAGGTCCTGGAACCCAGAGACGAGACCCTTTCCAGGGGACCCAGTTCATCCGAAACCTGCACGCTCAGAGTCCTCACTGCCTTTCATTAAAAAGAAAAGAAAAAACGTGTTTATCTGTAGAATTAATTCTTCATTCATGAGACCAACAAATTCCCAACACTATTGGAATCAAACCTGTGAATTATGCAGGTTTTATAATTCTGTACAGCATTCGTCATTGGCTTGGAAGGGGGGAAATCCTGGCCTTTTATGACTTCATCTCACAAGCATTGGTCGAGTACCTGCTACGTGCCGGGCGTTTGTCAGGCACCCTCTGTGTGCTGGATATTCTTAGACTTGACCCCCAGACAGACCCTGCCCCTGCCCCTGCCCCTGCCCCAGAGCCTGGGGAGACAGAGGCTGGGGAACAGTTGCACAGCAGGTGTCACCCTGGAGCTGGGATGGGCGCTCTCTGGAGAGGGGAGATTCTGGGCCCATCAGGGTCTGTCCTGGGTGCCCTGGCCCTGGTCAGGTGGGCGGGCGAAGCCTCCTGAGGGGATGCAGGGTACCCGAGATGAGGCTACATCCAGGCACAGGGAAGCCACCTGCAGAGGCCGGCGGAGAGGATGCCAGGCACAGAGAAGAGAAAGGGGGTCACCAGGGGGTGATCGTTGACAGTGGTGAATATGCATGAGTGTGGACCTAGGGGGTCGTCGCCATTAGCCTATTGAATCCCCCAGCCTCCCTTCAAAGAGGGAGACCTCGTGGCCGGCATCAGAGGTGGTGAGTGTGGCGTAGACGGGGCTGGCATGTGGCCGAGGGCCAGGCTCCAAGGCGGAAGGGTCTTTATGGAGCAGCGGGATTGTTTTGAAGCCAGTGTGTGGCCAGGCCAGCATTCTGGAAAGCTCTCTCGGGTGCTCTGTGGAGAACAGGCAGATTTGTAAGGTGATGAGCAGCTGGCCTGAGTCCAGGGGCCCGAGAGATGGTCACTGTCTGTGGTTGTGCAGATGGGGGTTGGTGTAGACTAGGGTGCAGGTGGCAGCGCAGGCGAGTGACACGGACCCTGGGGGATGGCACTGGTGGGGACAAGTGAGAAGGGGAGGGGATGGCTCCGGGGCTCCTGGCCCCCCTCTCTGGGCAGCTGCAGGACCCTCTCCAGGTGGGGGACCCGGAGAACAGGCTTGGCGAGGGAAGACAGATTTGAAGCCTGGGTTTTCGGAGGAGAGAACAAGGGGAGAAGGGGTTGGATGGCTGTGTGTGGGCCCCAGAGGAGGGGCCTGAGGCACGGCTGCGGAGGTGGGAAGCTGGCCCTGGCCCACCGCCCCTTACTGGCCTGGTGGGAGAGGCCGGGAAGAGCGTTCCCAGAGGGCAGAGAAACCAGAGCCCGGTGAATCTCTCGGAGGCTGGGGAATGCAGCCCCACAGGGTCAGGTGCTGCTTCACCTCGGGTCTCCGTGTTTGCAGAGGCCGACATTTACTATGATTGTAACTCTAGGACAGACGTGGAGGGCCGCTAGAGTGGTCGAGTAGTATCACCCCCAGATTCGTGCCCAGAACCTCAGAATGTGACCTCCTTTGGGCATAGGGTCTTTCCAGATGTAATTAGTAAGGCTCTCGATGAATAGTAAAATCATCCTGGATTTAGGGTCCACCCTGAATCCAGTGACTGGCGTCCTTATAAGAGAAAGGAGGGGGAGATTTGAGACCCAGGGAAGACGGCCGTGTGATGGCAGAGGCAGAGATGGGTGATGAAGCCACAAGCCCAGGGAACACAGGGAGCCCCCATCAGCTGGAAGAGGCAGGAAGGATCCTCCCCTGGAGCCTGCAGAGGGAGTGCGGCCCCGCCCACACCTTCATTCTGGACTTTCGGCCCCCAGAGCTATGAGAGAAAACATTTCTGTTCTTTTTAAGCCACCAGATTTGTTGTACTTGTTACAGCAGTGCCAGGAAACGAATACCGCAACGACCTATTGGAAATGAAAAGATATCTTTTGTGCTTAAAACAAACAACTTCACGGAGACTTAGCTTTATTTGCAGCTGATTTGAAATTGCACGATTGGTTAAGTAGAGGAACAGAATAATCCCACACATCATCACGCCCTTTCCACGGGACAGCGGACGCTTTAAGGCAGCTGGCTGAGCTGCATGGCTGTGGGGAGCACGGGTCCTGCTCTGCCGTCCTCCTGTTCACAGGGGCGGCCTGAGGAACGAGGCTTCCCTGCAGCCGCTGAAAACCACACATGAGCAGAAATACCGTCAGCAAAGTCAAATTCAGGTCTTCGGGAATTGAATGAAGGGTGCTCTGTGTGTGTGTGTGTGTGTGTGTGTGTGTGTGTGTGTGTGTGCGCGCGCACACGCGCTCGGGGCCTTCCTTCTCTGGGCCTCGGTAGCAGGTGGCCCTTGAGAGGGCACTGCAGGAGTCCTCAGATGCTGAGGCGGAGGTGGAGGAGTTGGGACTTCAGTCAACACGAGGGCAGAGCTTGGGAGCGGCTGTGGCCGCACTGGGGGCGTGGGCTGTGCTTTCATCCTGGTGACATTGACCACCTGGGCCGAGCCCAGATGGGCAGGATTCTGGAACACCACAGGCAGAGCACCGTGGGAAGGGGCCGTGCCGGGCCCCCATTTGTTTGCCGTCATGGTTTGGGGAGCACGGCCCGCCCCGTCCTCTCACGGCAGCTTTATTATTTCAGAATGCCCTTGACCTGCCAAGTTGGGACTTGGAAGGCAAACACTCCCAGACGTCACATGTATTTTAAAAGTAGAGATTAAAGAATTTGAAGTGTATGAAGAACAAATACACTTTCAGCTAAGCATTTAAAATTAATGACTAGAATTTAAGGAGGCTGCAGGCTGCCCACCTGGAGAAGACGCCAGGAGCAGGGATTAGCGTGAGAGTGTGTGTGTGAGGGTGTGAATGTGGGTGTGTGTCTGTGTGTGCAGGTGTGTACGTGTGTGGCTGAGGGTGTGTGTGAGGGTGTGAATGCGTTTATGGGTGTGAATGCGTGTGAAGACGAGAGTGTGTGTGTGAGGGTGTATGTGCGAAGATGTGTCAGCAGCGTGTGACTGGGTGTGAGTGAGGGCACAGGTGTGTGTACACGAGTGTGTGTGAGGTTATGTGTGCACATGCGTGTATTTGTGCACACAGCCTGCCTGGCGGGGCGGCCGAGCCCAGTGTTCTGGGGCCAGCAGGGCACCCTGCTAAGCCGGGAGCGGGCAGGTGGGCAGTGGGGGGGAGACCAGACGGTGTCCATTGCTGGTGGAGCTGAGAGGAGGGTCTGCAGCCGGGTGGGCCGCCGTCCTTTTCCTGTTGAGCAGCATGTGAATCCTCTGCTCACAAGGTTCCTTGGGGGCAGCCCCTGCTAGGGGAGAACAGGTGGGTGACCTGGCTGGGCCTTCTGGCCTCTCCCTCCCTGCCCTGCCTGGTGGGGAGGAGGGGGATGAAAAAGAACCCATCTGATCCTGTCCGGCCCTGGGGGTGGGCTTTGCCCTGGGTCCCCGGCCTGGTGGGCCCTGCATGGTTATGTAAGTCAGTAGAGGTCAGTGATTGCGACTCTCCTCCCTGTTTTTGAGGGACTCAGACTGAGTTACCTTTGCTTAGCAAGTTGTGCATTCTTGGGTGTTGCAACCTGGGAAGGAAGTAGAGGAAGTTCAGATTTGTTTCTGATGCTTGTTATGCTAATTACAGATCAGTTTCACCTCTTCCTCAAAAGGAAGCTCATTCTGAAGCGCTCCCTTGGAAGGTTGAAAGGATTTTCTTACACCAGTCAATTATTGACCCCTCTAAAATCTGCATGCTTGAAGGTTGGCCTCCCTGAGAAACAGACCCTGAGGCCCGAGATCTGCCTTCTCGGGAGCCACGCGTGGGCAGGGGCAGGGGGCAGGGGGCAGGGGTGGGGGGCTCCCAGGGCTGTGCAGAGGAGAGGTTGGGCTGCAATGCAGTGGCAGCAAAAGCCTCTGTGGACCCCGCGTCTCAGCTCTGGAGATGCAGTGCCGAGGTGGCTGCACTAGCCCAAGGGTCTGGGCCCCTCCACCTCCACGCTCACCCGTCGCTGGCTGTGAGCTGCCCCAGCAAGGGCTGTGCAACCTTGGGTGAGGGATTTCGGGAGGAGGATCTGAGTGTGGAGTCTCAGTTGTGAGCCACCGTCACCCAGCGCTCCGGAACCTTGGTCCTGGAGGGACATGTGGGGTACACCGCCGTACCCACTCTTCCACAGCATCTAAGCTTTCTTTTTTAAAATGATGATACATTTTAGTATCACTATCCAGTTTGTTCAAATTCCCAATTGTCTCATACATGCCTGCTCTGGTCTGAATTGTGTCCCCCCCCAAATTCCTAGGTTGCAGCCCTAACTCCACAATGGGACTGTATCTGGAGGTGGGCCCTACAGGAAGTAATTCGGGTAAATGATCAGGGTGGGCCCTGATCCGATGGGATTAGTGTCCACATAAGCAGAGGCAACAGAAATCTCTGCCTCTTTCTGTGCGCACACACACAGAGGAAGGGCCGTGTGAGGACAGAGTGAGTGGGCAGCTGGGAAGAGAGGCCTCACCAGACCCCAGCCGTGCTGGTACCCTGATCTCGCTGCTACTTCTAGCCTCCAGAACCGTGAGAAATACACTTCTGTTGTTTAAGCCCCCAGCCCATGGTATTTTGTTACGGCCGCCCGAGCGGACTGAGACAGTAGGTAATGTATTCACATGGTTCAATATTGAAAAGGCACAGAGGGCATCCAGGGAAGCCCATATCTGGGGATCCCAGTGACTTTGGGTTCCAGGATGGTGCTGCCGTTTGAATGCACGCTTCTGCGTGCACCAAGGATCCTGGTGCCGGATGTCTCTGGAGCTCCGGGTTTCGTATCTCTTCATACCAGCCTTTTAATAACCCGAGAGCACTAACATCGCAAAGGAAACATTGATAAATATGACCATATGCAGATATAACCTTTTTATGTGACTACAAATACATAAATAAGTTGAAAGTTAAACGTAAGCCAGGAGGGAGTTACCACAGAAATGGCAGAGAATAGTTAATTTCTGAAATTTATGAGGACCTTGTGTAACACAATAAAAACAAGACCAACCATCATTGAAAAATGAACACAGGAATAATCAGGCAGTTCAGAGAAAGGAAATGGACGTTGCCAGTAAAATTCAGGCAGATGTTGAACCTCATCAAAAATTATTGCAGATAAAACACCTTGAAGATTCATTTGTCAGAAATGCAAAATATTTTACAGGTGGAACATACCTTGTGTTGGCGAGGATGTGTGAGTTTGTGCATCCTTTTCGGGAGGACGGTTTGGAAATATTGGGTTAGCCAAAAAGTGCGGCCGTCAAAATGTCAACTGTGTGTACCTTTGTTTTGATTCATCACTTTTAGGAATTTTCTCGAGAGAGATACTCTTAACACACGCCAAGGATGTATATCAAAAAGTTACCTGCAATAAAAGCGAGCTATAAACAGCCCCGTGTCCGTCAGTAGTAGAACAAGAAACATTAGTGATTTAAATTCTGATGGGGTCCTCTATCGCAGGGGTCCCCAACCCTCAGGAACCGGGCCGCACAGCAGGAGGTGAGTGGCGGGGGAGCGAGCGAAGCTACATCTGCCGCTCCCCATCACTCCCCATCGCTCCCCATCGCTCGCATTACCCCCTGAGCCATCCCCCCACTCCCCCCCCCCCACCGCCCCTCCACCGCTCACCGTCCGTGGAAAAATTGTCTTCCATGAAACCAGTCCCTGGTGCCAAAAAGGTTGGGGACCGCTGCTCTAACTGAATACCGTGCAGCCATTAGGAAGAAAGAGGGGGCACTCCAAGTGCCAACAGGGAGGGTCTCCAAGGTACCGCACTGAGCAAACATGCCGGGCGGCAGGGGCATCCAGATCTCCTGATGTTTTCCTGTGGGGACCTCCAAGAAACTGCTGCAGGCTTCCCATGCCGCGCTGTTTGCACAGCGATTTCTTTTTTTTTTTTTTTTAGTATGCGATGTAGTACTTTTATTTTAAAATGCGTGCATTTAAAAGTCAAAAACTGGTGACACACATTGGTGGGAGCTGGGGAGTTTCCAGTGGTCGGTCTGCGGGTCTGTGGGTGGCTGGCAATGTCCACCCGGTGACAGAGGCAGGTCCGGGCTGTGTCCCAGGGAGCGAGGATCACCCAGTCAGACCCCTGCTGGCTGCCGCGGTGGGCACTCTGGGTCTGACGGGCCTCGGGGGGTCAGCTTGGGCTGCCTGATCAGTTTCTATGTGGAAGCTTCCAGAACCTTCCTGGCGTGAGGGATTAGGCCACAGGGAGGACGTTGGAGCAGAGTTGGAGGCCAGTGGGAGGAACAGACATGATTAAAGACGAACTGGAATCCAGCGTTGCCCGGCCGGGCAGTGGGGGAGGGAGGAGGCCACACAGGAGGCCCTGGGCCAGAGTGACCCTGGCCTCCCGAGTCTCCCACGAGGCCCGGAGGTGGCCAGCCGTCGTGCGGGCAAGCGTGCGGGGAGGGCACGAGGTCTTCTCATCATCCTCACTATTTCTAGGTGATTCTCTCATAAGGGAGCCAGGCTCAGCCAGCGGGGGGTTCAGAAAGGGATTGGATGCCCAGAAGTGTTCACAGTTGCACGTTCCCCTGGTCCCCCCACTCCCCCGAGGCCGGGGACCCCGGCAGGCCCGGGACAGGGACAGGGTTGGAGTGACTTGGCCACCTGGTGCATTCGGCCGAGGAGCCCCCGGGGGTGCTTATTGGGAACCCGCTGCCCCGCCACCCTTAGACGGCCCACCGGGTGCTGGGTGCCCTCAGGCCAGAGAGAACGGCACACGTCTGATTGCAGCCCGACTCCGGCGTGGTTCCCAGAGGCCTCAGGTGCCCCCGGGTTTGGGTCTAGCAGCTGGTTCTGCAGCGGCATTTGCAGCCTGGGTGGGGGCAGTGCCCCCCTCCTCCCGGCAGGCCACCGTGTGACCTCCTCCCGCCCTCGTCCCCCAGGTGAGCACTGCGAGGTGAACGCACGCTCCGGCCGCTGCACCAACGGCGTGTGCAAGAACGGGGGCACCTGCGTGAACCTGCTGATCGGCGGCTTCCACTGCGTGTGCCCCCCCGGCGAGTTCGAGAGGCCCTACTGCGAAGTGACCACCAGGAGCTTCCCGCCGCAGTCCTTCGTCACCTTCCGCGGCCTGAGGCAACGCTTCCACTTCACCGTGGCCCTCGCGTGAGTCCCTGCGCGTCCCCGCGACCCCTCCTGTGGTTGGAGGTTAGGGAGGTGGCCTTGTGTCTCCGCGCATCCCTCCGTCCTATAACAACAACACCCGTCCACTGGGGCCTCTGAGAGTCGAGTCACCTTGGCCCGCGCTGGCTGTAGGACCGGCCACTTAATTTGTAGGACCCCATGCACATTGAAGATATGGTTCAAAAATTAAGAATTTCCAGCTGGTGACAGCAGAGCATCAGCAGGTGTGGCACCCTGTTTGCCCGCCCAGCTCACATGCCCATGAAGCCGACCCCCGGCTGCCCTGGTCCTACTCACCTGCCGCCACGTGGTGGCCAGAAGGTGGAGGGAAAGGGCCCAGCAGGCTTGGGAGTGAGACTCAGCGTAGGTTCCTGCTGTGTCACCCGCTTGCAGGGAAACCGCGGGCGGCGGCCTCACCCCTTCCCGCCCTGGTTCTTTAACCCATAACAGGAGGAAGCGGGCTGACTGTGTGCTGTGGCCATTCTTTTACTTTTGCATCTTCTTCTCCAAGAGAATTTAGATTTAATTTAACTTTTAAAAATCTGTCGTTTCCATTGTAAAGACTTCTATCAAGTTCACCTTAGTAGTACAGGGTGTATTTTGTATTTGGTCAGCGTTTAGGGGGCCCACTAGGGGAATGCGGCATTCTGTGTCCCCCAGAACAAGATGCTCCTCTGAGCTGCCCTTTGGAGAACAGGGCATCCCGGGGAGGGATGGGACAGACTTCTCTCCTGGGGGTGCCCCCCCCGAGCAGGTGAGGGGTGCGGTGCAGCCAACAGGCGCCGCGTGGTGCTGACGTGAACCCCCCCCGGGCAGTCCTCCTCCATCTCGCCCCCGCTCCCATCTCGGTCAGGTCCTGTGAGTCCCTTGACCTCGTGTCTCCCCTGCCCGCCACTGTTCTCCCAGTTCCCAGCACTTTGGCCTGGGCCACCGGCCTCTCCCCCGTGGAACAGCAGTGGTGGCGTCTGCTCTCAGCCTGAGTCAGGCGGATCCCTGTGCGACAGTCCCGCCGGGCCTGCCTGCCACCTGGGGCAAAACCCAAACTTCTTAATAGGGCACAGGGTGGCCCCCTGTGTGCTGACCCCTAGTGACCCCCGATTCTGGCACCTCGCATCCTGTGACATGGCCACCCTCACCTCGTGATTCTCTGGACCTGCCCAGCCTTGCACAGGCATTTCCTCGGCCCCTCCTGCCGGCCCGCCCGACTGCTGCCGCTTCCTTCAGGAAGCCCCCCTGACCCAGGCGGGCCATACCTGCATTCCAGCTCCGGCTGGACGTCTGGTCACTGCCTGCTTGTCTGCTGCCTTCAGCCTTTGATGGTCCTGCTTGCAGGATCAGGCCGCCGTCCACCCTGACTGCCCCTAAAGAAAGGTCCAGATGAGGGCACTTGGGTAACATGGGAGCTTGAGTCGTTGGCGGGTTTTCTACATTGCGGCTCAGATCTTTTTGCTCTAAACCCATCCTTCATACTGGATCATTGGTTGGGGGTGTGAACTCATGCCAGATTTCCTGATCCTGATTTTTTTTCCTGGTTGTCAGATGATTTGATTGGGCTAAAGTCTCCAAAGCAGATGCATGTCCTTTTGAAACCTTTAAACGGCCACACGGGCTCCCTGGCTGTTTCCGGGCTTCTGCCCCAGGATTGCTGTGCCCGCGCTCATCACTGTGCTGAGATCCAGCTCTCTCTCTGTGCCTGTCCGCCCACTGGCCGGAAGCTCCTCAGGGGCTTTTTGTCCTGTGTCATGACACCCAGGTGCCCAGGCGAGCAGCTAGCTGGTAGTTCCACTCTCACAAAGCACGAGCGCCCACGCTCCCCGCTGTGGCCCCAAGACGTTGGCTGGGGGGCTCCCGCTCTCCCAGAGGAGGGGCTCTTCGGCCCGGTGGGGGGTGGGAGGGGGTTGAGTTGCAGAGGGAGAACATTCCGGGCATTCTGAGTGGCCTGGAGTGTCTGCTGGGAGCTCTGCAGAGGCAGGCAGACCTCTGCACCCACTTTGGCCTGCTTCAGCCCCTCGGTACATTCTTGGGCTCGGACATCTGTGTGGGGTGCAGACGGCGTCCTCTTGGAGGACGTTCTGTTTAGGGAGACTGGTCCCTGCTGAAGTACCTTCTGGGCTCTGCCCGACTCATCACAGACTTCAGCGTGGATCCCTCAGCGGCCGCATTCGGGTTTTGTGCTGGCCCTGCCCTGGCACCTCACCTGTCAGGCCCATTTCCTTCTCGCAGGAAACCTGAGAGCTGGTATCACTGTTCTCCCCATTTCACAGGTGAGGAAACTGAGGCAGAAAGGTTGAAAAACTTGCCCAAGGTCATAGGCTGTCCGGTGGGACCCCCAGGCCCTGCGTGTAACCTGTACTCTTAATCTCCCGCCCCCTGGCCCCCACCCCCCCATAAAGGATACGGGCCCAGGGCCACCTTGTCCTGATCTGCAGGTGTTTCCCACGTTCTGCCCTCTTCCTGAATTTCCCTTGGAGACCAGCTTTAATAAAAGAGCAAGAGCAGCTGTCATCCGTGGAGCCCGTGTGCATGCCGGGCGCCCTGCTCGTGGCTCTGTTTCTCATCTTTAGAACATCACCCCCTTTCCCGGGAACTTGGAAGAGGGAGGGGTGGGAGATAGAGCTCCGGTTGGCCCCCTGGGCCCGGCTGCAAGGCTGCAGTACTGTTTGATTCTAAGAGCAGTTTTAAGGTTTGGGCCATTTGGGCCGCTGTTTTAGGGTGACTGCCCACATTTTGGTACACGGTTCAGGGCTCCACCCCGCCCTGTAAAGCGGCTGGTGAGGCTTCCTCTCCAGGGGTGTTGTGAGGACTCGCGTGAGCTGGCACTTGCTGTACCCCCCCCCCGCCCTGTTTCTCTCGCTGCGCCTCTGCGCCAGGCCCTGGTCCTGGCCTGCCTGCTCCCAACACCACGTCCCCGCCCTCTGCCCCTAAGCCCTGTGCTCAGGAGACCACCACGTGGGCACAGCCTCCAAAAGGAGGGCCCCTCGTTGGGAGCCCTGGCCCCTCTGTGTCCCACGTGGCTGGAATATTGAGAACAGCAGGCTTCTGTGGGTATCCGCCCCCCAAATCAAAGGGGCCCTGTGTCTTCTGGCAAACAGGTCGATGGCGTGTGGTTTTGGTGTCTACGTGGCCATAGCCACACACCACCTGGGCGTGGCCAGCAGCCCTCTGTCATAGGCAGTGCAGTGAGTAAGCTGCAGGAGGCTGACCTGAAAGGTGACCAGAGTCCTGGTGCGGTGGGGGCCCATGGACACAGCGGCCGGCAGACATGCTGGAAACCAACAAAGGAAGTCTGGCGGCTCCAGACTCAGAGAAACTAAAGAACAGTCGTGTTTAATTAAATGTCCACGTAATGTAGCGTATGTCCCCTTGCTTGTCAAATCTAGTATTTTAGATGCTCACGTGTGACACCAATTTATGGACGATTTCCGATACACCTGATGATGGCTAAAAGGTCGGGGCCGAGGCCAAATCAGGGAGTTTAGCTTCAAAAGCAAAATCGTAGAAAGCCCCCCCCTAGAACCTGGGCAGGAGAACGGTTCCGTGTCGGGGCTGCGGTTGCTCTGGGGCAGGGCCGGGAAGGAGTTGGGCCTCCTGCCTCCTGACGGGCGTACTGTGAGAAAGGTGGGCTGGGGCACCGGCCCAGGGCTTTTGTTTCAGGTGGTTTCTTTCGAAGCTGCTTCTCCTCTTTCTGGTTTCTGTTTGCCAAGGGCCTGGGCTCCCGGCGCCTCAGCTCCCTGGTGCCCGCCTCCTTGTCCCCATCCTTTGTTCTCCCTCTTCCCCTGGCCCCTCACCAGGCCTCGGCTTCTGTTTCTGGCCTTTCCCCTTTTTACTTGTGCTGTTCAGACCCTCCCTGTGGCCCTGGGTCCCATCATTAGATCGTCCATTCCCAGCAGTGCGTGGTGCCTGCCCGGAGGACCATGTCAGCACTGACCCCCACCCTGTACCAGCTGCCACCTCGGTCCAAAGAGAAACCCACAAGAGTGAGACCCCCCAAAGGGAAGCGAGCCTGGGGTCGAGTGCAGCCCCGTCTTAATTCAGCTCTTCTACCTGCTCACTCCACACCGCAAAGTGGAGCCTCCACTTTGCCGTGCAGGTATTTTTTCTTTAGAGTTTGTCATCAGTGCTTGCTGACTTCTAAACCGAGGGGATGCAAGGTCTGGGCGGGAAATGTCAATTTTATGTAACTCAAGGGAGAGGCTAGGGTCGCATGCCTGAGTCTGGTTCTGACAGACTCCTGCCGCATGAAAATGGATAAACCAACCTGGAATCAAAGGAAAGAATTTCCCCCACCTAATCTCCGGTGAGAGAGACATCCGGCTGGCTCAGGAGACAGTCCCGAGTTCACTCTGGAGGTTTGCGGGTTCTCCGTAACCAGGGCGTCGAGGAAGCCTTGTGGTGACTTGGTGTGTCGGGGACCCTCGGGTCTGATGGAAAAGGCTTCCTCAGGGGGTGGGAGAAGGATTTCTGAGGCTATTTGTCTCTTGTCAGAGTAAGTGGTTTTTTACTCCGGGTGCTTCAAGTCTGACAAGTCTTTCGTTTTCACGCGTCTGTTGGTTCACATGGGCCGCCATCCGTCCGTGGATTCAGCACATCGGTATCAAGCGCTTGTGTGGACCAGGTCCTGTTTTGGTCTCAGGGATGCAGCAGTGAACGGGAGTCATCATCTGTCCCCTTAAAGGATCATGTGTTCTTATAAACGAACAAATAAGCAGGATAATTTCAGAAGTAAGATGAGTGGTGTGATAGCCTGTAGGGTGAGGGGCACAACTTAGATAAAGTGAGTTGGGGAAAGCACAATCGGAGTGACATCTGGGAGATCTGCAGAGCCAGGGAAGATCATTCCCCACACAGGGGAACAGCAGGTGCAAAGGCCCGGGGGCAGGGAAGAGTGTAGGGTGTGGGAGCAAAAGGACGCAGTGTGGCTGGAGCGTGGTGGTGGAGACGAGGGGCATAGGCCCTGAGGTGGTGATCAACACCTACATCCCTGTGCCCTGGGGCATGAACGCGGGATGTAGGCACTGCCTGTGTTTACTGTCCAAACATTTCCAGTTGGTATAGTGGCTGTGTCATCCTTCTAGAGCACTGTGCGAATGGAATCTTTTCACCTGTACAGGTTGTGGTAAGCAAAGTGCCCCCTGGAATCTGCTTTGCTCCTTCCAGAAGAGAACATCGCTAATCAGGTTTTATGGGCTGTCCACTCCTGATGTGAATAAAAGAGTCCTGGGGACCAGAGTCTTTGCTGAGTGCACTCACGCTCTTGCCCACTCTGGCCGGGCTTGTCGCCCTGGGCAGCCTCTTGTTCCCCCACCTGCAGGCCACCTGCAGACCTTCCACCCCGGGCTCATTCACTGTGTGACGTGCTTCCCCTTGGCCCCCAGGTTTGCCACCCAGGAGAGGAACGCCCTGCTGCTGTATAATGGCCGCTTCAACGAGAAGCACGACTTCATCGCCCTGGAGATCGTGGATGAGCAGGTGCAGCTCACCTTCTCGGCAGGTAAAGCCTCCTGCACAGGACAGAGCCACCCTCGGAGCACGTCCTGGGCACTTGGTTGGTTAAAACCACCCCATCAGGACTTCCCTGGTGGTCCAGTGGTTAGGACTCCACGCTTCCATCGCAGGGGGCGTGGGTTCGATCCGTGGTCGGGGAACTAAGGTCCCGCATGCCTCACGGCACGGTCAAAAAAGCAAAAAACCACCCCATGCTGTGCAGCGCCGTCAAGCGTGCTGACCCACTGATTCCCTGGTTCTCCATCTGGGAATCCGTCCCGTGGGAGAGATGCAGAACGCACAAAGATGTTCATTGCAGCGTTGTTTATAAGACACAGCTCAAATTTCCAAAAACTAGGGAATCATTGAAGTGTGCTTCTGCCTCTGTAGGTTGAAAATATTGACAAAGCCGTTAAAAATGTTTTCCCGGTGGTTGGAAAGAACATTCATCCAGGCTGTTGGAAGGACTCTTAGCCTTAGTGGTCTGTTCACCTCTCTGTTCTCTCTGGACCTCCCCCCGCCCCGCAGGTGAGACCACGACGATGGTGGCGCCGCACGTTCCTGGGGGCGTGAGTGACGGGCGGTGGCACTCGGTGCAGGTGCAGTATTACAACAAGGTAGGACCGGCGCCGCCCCACCCGACCCCCAGCCCGGGCGGCCGGTGTGGGGGGGGCCCTGGCAACTTTTTGGTCTTTAGACATTTATACTCTGAAATTGCAATAAATATGCTGGTTGAAAAAGTTATTTAGGAAATGAGCATTTGTTGAGGGTCCGTGTAAAGATACCCAAGCCCTGCGCTGGGGCGGATACTCCCCCAGGGAGCGCTGGGCGGGGAGACTCAGGGACCCCAGAGTCCTACACGGGGGAAAGGACGTAGAAAGAGCTTATTCATTGCAGCTGCCTCGGCCGAGTCATTACTGGTGGCTAAAATTCCAGGCCATTCAAACACTGTTCCAAAGCCCAAATCGTCCAGTCTTACCTGGATGAAACCTGAGAGTCAGAAGGCTCCCCTAGGAAATGCTGTGAAGGTCTGGGCGTTTCGGGGGGTTTCCTTTCATTTTGCTGTTTATTGGCTTGTAAGGAAACTCTTGGCGGTTTTTGCATCAGCATGCCCCGCTTTCCATCGCTGTGGTGCTTTCCGTAGTCGCTGTGGTTTTTGCAAACCGCTCTTCTCCTTCCTGGGAAACTCCAGGGTGCCTTCTGTTCATTGAGCCCCGACCCAGGCCTCCACAGGGCTTGGGCCTGGGCTTGGCTGGCAGACAAGGGGTCCTCCCTCTGTAAGAGATACACCCGTGGAGGAAGGGTGCTTTCTGTCTTTCACGTCTACTGCATTTCAGCTTTTTGACACAGTGGTGATGGGCGACCTCTCCCACCACTTGGGCCTCAGGTCTGTGTCATACGGACCCCTTCCTGTCGCCGTCCTTCCCCTAGTCTGTCCTCAGCCATCGGCGCCCTCTGCCTCCTGTTTACATATGGCTCACCCTACATGTCTCATTTCTCCATCACCCGAAACACTTAGGCCCCCAGCAGTGATCACCCCCATGGTGACCGTGGTTTTTGTCCCCAGTCTGTGGGCGGGAGACGCCCGTGTCCCCCAGCCCAGGACAGAGGCCGGGTAGGTTTTGGCTCGGGTGTGGAACTCTGTGCGGTCTTTGTGATGAGGGCAGCGAGAGGTTCTGGGGGGGTCAGGGTGCAGATCTGAGGCGATGTGGGGGCTGGTGCTGCTCTCAGGATTCTGGGGACCAAGCAGAGAGTGTTTGCAGTGCCTGGGACGGGGTCTGGGCTACCGCAGCCCCCAGGACAGCCTGCCGCCCTCATTCCTCTTAGCCCCCCGGGGCCATGGTCTCGGCAGTGCTCAGCAGTGCTTGATGCAGGGCCGCGTGAGCCAGTTAAGGAGGCGGGGTGGGGGGCGGGGGGGCGGACCAGAGGAAGACAGTGCGCCTCCAAAGACACACGTGCAGTTTCCTAGCTGCCCCGCCTCAGGCGCTGGAGTCTTCTGCTGCAGCTGTGCCCCTATGGCTGTTCGGGACAATTAGGAGCCAGTGTGAGGTGCACCCACCTGCTGCCCGCCTGGAGCAGCCTTGCGTGGCCGCTGTGCGAGACAGTGGGTGCCGTGGGACCCTCAGAGCCTCCCCTCCTGCTGAGCTCCGGGGGGCTCGAGGATGGGATGGACACACAGCTTGGGTTTCTCTTTCACGACGTCTTAACCCACGCGACGTCCTTTCCCCAGTTGCTACCCGTGGGCCTCTCTCACCCTAGAGGACAGAGGGGGCCCCCCAGACTCCCCCAAGTGAATTCTTCTGCCCCTACAACCTGCTCGAGGTCAAGTGGTTTCGGCCCCTTCTCTCTGCCCTGGAGACAGTCTCCCCCACAGCCTTTCTGTCACGAGGCAGCCGAGGGACAGCAGCTCTCAACTGCGCACAGGTACGAAGACTGTGCCCCAGCATCCTGCAGGGTCACGAGCCCCGAGGCCAGGACCACGCCCTGTGAGCCTCTGTGTCCCCAAAGCACGGGGCACAGTCCCGCTGAGCGCAGGAACTGTTGCATCTGATGTCGGGGCCTGGATCTGCTCCAGCCAGCAGGACAGCAGATGGACCCCTGATTCCTCTGTTCACATGGTCGGGATGGCTGTCCCGTGTCCGGGCAGGACCACCAGGCAGATGTGTCGGCAGCAGAGCTCCTGCGAGGCTGGCCCCTCCTGGGCCAAGGTTGGGGACAAGGGGTCAGTGGTTTTCTGGCTCAAACACATTCGGGCTTTTGTCGGGACGTTGCGCACCCCCTCGAGTAGAAAGAAGGAAAAGTAAGAGTTGGCAATGGACGCTCTGGCCTGCCCGCTGCTCCGGGGCAGGTGCCTGCCACGTGGCAAGGAGGTCATGCCCCACGGTCTGGGCTTCGCACACCTCTGAGCTCTCAGCCTCTGGCCTCCTCCCCTCGCCAGCAGGGCCAGGACGTCAGGGACGGGCAGTCAGCTGTGCGCTCGGCAGGGTGCAGGCCAGTCGGGGTGGGCCGAGGGGACCCTCCGGGGCCCACGCTCCATGTCAGGGAAGCAAAGGACGCACACGTGGTGCATTTCCATTCCTGCTTGTATGGGAAACGCATCTCCCAGGGCCGGCTGAAGACTTCGGGCTTCGGGGCTGTGTCAGCCTTGGTTGCCCACCAGAGCACCTGCACGTGGCGTGTTCCAGAGTCACCTGCCGATGGCTGAAGCAGCAGCCTGTCACAGCTGAGCAGAGACAGAACCTCTGGCTCCGCCAGCCCTGCCCAGGTCCGGAGGCATCCATCATTCTTGACCATCGTCAGGCACGCGGGAAGCATCACGAGGGTCTGCTCGCAGAGACCCTCCAGGGAGCACCGAGGAGTCAACTCACTCCTAAAGGGCCCCCGGGAGAAGGAAGGAGGAGCCCACGTGAGAGAACACGCCGTGGCGGTGGATCACTGCCACCCACCGCTTCCGTTCTCAGGGCCAGCCTTTCAGCGGCACCTGAAGCAGACCCTCCGCGCGGGATTAGGCCTTTCCCCTGCTGCCAGCTCAGCTATTTCCTCTCCTGCCCTCGGCTGTTTGATGGAGGAAACCAAGCAGTTTGCAGGTAGACCCTGAGGCCCCCCTGCTGTGGTTTCCCTCATCACACAATGGGAAGTGCCCAAAGTGCTCTGGATTAGGGACATGGGTCTCCTGGGAGCTTTGTTGTCTCAGGGCCCGAGGCACTCACATGTCCAGGGGCCCGGGCGGGGCTCGGCAGGGGGCGAGCAGGTTTGGAGGGGGGCGTGGGGGCAGTGCGCAGGGCCCACGTCAGGGTGCGCGGCCGGACGGATGGGAAGGAGGGCAGCGCTGGAAGTGGTCCGGGAGGGGCGTGTCGCTCTGCTCTGCGGGCACCTGTTGTGTCATCCACGTCGTGTCTGGTCCTTAGACTGGGTCCTGTGTGGGAAACCTCTGGGGCCCCTTGGACCCTCCCCAAGTCTGCTGGGGCCCTGGAGCCTGTCTGGGCTACTTTACCAGTCACCACCCCCCCCAACACACACACCCAGGAAATAGGTGGAAACCTCACCAGGATGGTCCCAGGAGGGTATATCACCAAAGGGGCGCAGAGTGCGGGGCACCCATGATGGGCAGTGCAGGACCCGGGGCTGTGACAGCCCTGAGGCCGAGAGGAACCAGAGGAGAGGGCAGAATGGAACCCAGATAGGAGGGGTCCTGGAGAGAAGCCACCTGTGCAGAGAAGCGACCTCCTGACGGCTCTCCCCGCCCTCTCTTCCATTTCCTTAGGCTCCCCATTGGCCAAAGGCAGCCAGAAATCAGAGAACAGGGCTGCTTGATGTGGTCCCTATGGGTTGGTGCCCCCAGGCAGGGAGCCGGGCAAAGTCAGTTTACTTTTTTTTCCTGCTTGGTGGCATTTGAAGCGGGAAGGTCTGGTGATATAATTCACCTTCGGTGGAGCCGGGGTGCCCGCTGGGGCTGGGCGTTTTCCTGGGAAGGTATTTTAAAGGCGGACGCTTTGCAGAAACATGTCGAACTCCGTCAAGCACAGATGGAACCCAGAGTCCCGCCGCCCACACCCGCCCCTGGAGGTTTGGGGAGGATTTGGAGGATTTGTGGTCATCACTTCGTCACAGATGTGCTTTTTTTTCCGAGGCTATTGTGCACAATAAGTAAACATTTCCCCTGCCAACTCGCAAAAGAGTGAATGCGCCTGATGGAAGAGTTTGTGCAGGTTGTTCTGAGATAATAGTTTTGTGTAGATCGTTCTAAAATGATTTCTTTGCAGTTGGAACTCGGGTTTGGCGGTAGTCAGGGCTCTTCGGGGTGTCTGCCCTTTCCCCTTGCCCTTCGGTGTCAAAATGTTTGGTGTAGAGACCCTGGGGGCCGTGGGGAGGGGGAGAAGCACCCTCCTGTGGAGCATCTATAATGTGGCATCTCCGCTCTTCCTGGGGAGGACGCCTGAGAGGACAGTCACTCACTCACTGAGTGCCTATCGTGTGCCCGGCGGGGCCCTTGCCCTGGGCGTCTGGAGGGATTACCTGGAGGCCCTCACCTTGTCCGGGAGCCCAGCTGGGCCTCGGGGATGCTGACACATCATCCAGGAGGAGTTTGATAGGATCCTGGGCGGGGCCTCGGCAGGCGGCCTGTTCTGGTTTGAGTGACTCTGAGATGACAAGGGTTGTCTTTGGTCCAGCGCTGAAAGCATCTTCGTGAAGTGAGAGCCGCAGCTGAGCTGCTTCTCTCAAGTGTCAGCATCCTCTGAGATCACTGAGGAGAGCATCCCAGTGCTGGAGATTCCCACGACCTTGGGGAAGGGGCCACTGGTACGGGTTCATTAGGGACTACTCTGCCCCGGCGGCACTTCAGGCCTGGCTTGTTCAAGTCATTCATAACCTCTTGGGTCTGTGTCACCCACTATATTCCAGGGGTTCCAGGGAAGTGGGCTGTGCATGGGGTGGTGCAGAGGGATGTGATCCACCACACCCTGGGGTCAGGGGGGTCTCCCTCTGCTTCCACAAATGTTCCAGAAAACTCAAGGGCTTCCACTCAGAATCTTGTTTCAGGCTGGTCTTGATGAAAGTTCTCCTGGGGTCCTGCAGACCTGCTGTGGTTTATGTGGTCCTCTGGGTGTGGCTGCCTGGCCTCCCTCGTCACTCCCTGCAGCCCTTCCTTCATGCCTTTGTTCATTCATTAATACATGGAGCAGTTATTGACTGCCTGCTGTGTGCCAGGAACTGTTTAGGGTACGGGGATTTACAGAAGACAAAAGAGATAAAACTCTATTGCTGTCCAGGAACTGATGCTCCAGAGGACGTGGAAGGGGTGGCGTAGGGAAGAGGAGAAGGGGAGAGGGAGAGAGAGAGAGTGAGAAGGAGAGGGAGATAGAGAAAGAGAGGGAGGGAGAGGGAGAGAGAGGGAGGGAGGGAGAAGGGTCATTTTACCCTCAGAACTCTGGATTCTTTTAATAAAGGAAGGCATTTAATTGCACAGTTTGTATGGGAACACAAAAGACCCCGAATAGCCAAAGCAATCTTGAGAAAGAAAAACGGAGCCGGAGGAATCAGGCTCCCGGACTTCAGACTATACTACAAAGCTACAGTAATCGAGACAGTATGGTACTGGCACAAAAACAGAAATATAGATCAATGGAACAGGATAGAAAGCCCAGAGATAAACCCACGCACCTATGGTCACCTTATCTTTGATAAAGGAGGCAAGAGTATACAATGGAGAAAAGACAGCCTCTTCAATAACTGGTGCTGGGAAAACTGGACAGCTACATGTAAAAGTGAAATCAGAACACTTCCTAACACCATACACAAAAATAAACTCAAAATGGATTAAAGACCTAAATGTAAGGCCAGGCACTATAAAACTCTTAGAGGAAAACATAGGCAGGACACTCTATGACATAAATCACAGCAAGATCCTTTTTGACCCACCTCCTAGAGAAATGGAAATAAAAACAAAAATAAACAAATGGGACCTAATGAAACTTAAAAGCTTTTGCACAGCAAAGGAAACCATAAAAAAGATGAAAAGACAACCCCTAGAATGGGAGAAAATATTTGCAAACAAAGCAACTGACAGAGGATTAATCTCCAAAATATACAAGCAGCTCATGCAGCTCAATATCAAAAAAACAAACAACCCAATCCAAAAATGGGCAGAAGACCTAAACAGACATTTCTCCAAAGAAGATATACAGATTGCCAACAAACACATGAAAAGATGCTCAACATCACTAATCATTAGAGAAATGCAAATCAAAACTACAATGAGGTATCACCTCACACCGGTCAGAATGGCCATCGTCAAAAAATCTACAAACAATAAATGCTGGAGAGGGTGTGGAGAAAAGGGAGCCCTCTTGCACGGTTGGTGGGAATGTAAATTGATACAGCCACTATGGAGAGCAGTATGGAGGCTCCTTAAAAAACTAAAAATAGAACTACCACATGACCCAGCAATCCCACTACTGGGCATATACCCTGAGAAAACCATAATTCAAAAAGAGTGATGTACCACAATGTTCATTGCAGCACTATTTACAATAGCCAGGACATGGAAGCAACCTAAGTGTCCATAACAGATGAATGGATAAAGAAGATGTGGCACATATGTGCAATGGAATATTACTCAGCCATAAAAAGAAACGAAATTGAGTTATTTGTAGTGAGGTGGATGGACCTAGAGTCTGTCATACAGAGTGAAGTAAGTCAGAAAGAGAAAAACAAATACCATATGCTAATACATATATATGGAATCTAAAAAAAAAAAGAAGATGGTTCTGATGAACCTAGGGGCAGGACAGGAATAAAGACACAGACGTAGAGAATGGACCTGGGGACACAGGGAGGGGGAAGGGTAAGCTGGGACGAAGTGAGAGAGTAGCATTGACATATATACACTACCAAATGTAAAATAGATAGCTAGTGGGAAGCAGCTGCATCGCACAGGGAGATCAGCTCGGTGCTTTGCGACCACCTAGAGGTGTGGGATAAGGAGGATGGGAGGGAGACGCAAGAGGGAGGGGATATGGGGATATATGTATGCATATAGCTGATTCACTTCGTTATACAGCAGAAACTAACACAACATTGTAAAGCAATTATACTCCAATAAAGATGTTAAAAAAAAAAAAAGAAAGGTATTTAAAAACCAAGATTCAGGGGCTAGATATGCTCATTGCTCCTAGGGTGTCTCACTCCCAATCTCTCTCACTGGGCAGAGCTAGGACATGGATGTGTGTGTATATGTATGTATAGGTATGTGTGC